>NC_040894.2:4650557-4748057 GCF_900634795.4 Betta splendens | reverse complement strand
CAACAAGGCTCATTTAGGAAAGCAAAAGTGTGACGCCAGTGGAAACCAGGTTATAACATATTTTTACATGCATCATGTCTCGTTAAATAGATTAATAGTTAAATGACTTCAGGTTAAAAGCAGTTTGTGTCACCGCCTCAAATCACCTACCGTCAGAATTAGAAACCCAGGTAACAAAGTGCTTGAGGTCGTGCTTGTACTGTATGACAGTGGTGATTGAGTAGCGTCTCCCTTTGAAGCCGAAGGTGTAGATTTTGACGTCGTTGTCGGGAAGCCCCTCGACAAAGTGAAGCACAAACACGGGAGGCACTCTAAAGAAAACACAAAGCAAAAATACAGTTGAAGGTGTGAAAATAAAGAAAATCCATCATCCACATAATCCAAAAGTATGAATCCTTACTCTCAATGTACATTAATATACTTGGCGATTTTAGGTGACCTGTAGGTTTCTGTTAGCTTGGAAATGTGCTCTAAATGTTCTGGAGACTGAAGCAGACCATTTTCTCCTCTTTATAATTATCGTACAATAGCTAATACCGCATTTCAAAGGACAAGCTTTGTTGACATCGTAATCAATTTACCTCCTGTGCCTCAACAACTACGGCGTAATCATTTTCCTACAGTAGTTAAGGACAAAACCTAGGCCACCTCGAGTCAAGGTAAATTACATGTTGATTTTTCTAATGAAACATAAATACAACCCCTGCAGCAGAGACATTGAAAAGAGTCTTTTCTTCAAATATTAGTGTAGTGTTAATTGTATTTCCTGAACTAAACAAAAACAATAGTTGTGCCATGTATAAACCACTGACATCCTACTGAGCCAGTGATTCAGAGTCCCCTTTGGGTGACAATACAGCTAGTAAACACTGTTTGTAGCCAAATAAAGCTTTGAGTTCTTGATTAATGCAGGAATTTGTAACAGGTTCTGCCGTTTTCAGGTTGAAGTTTGAATCACTGTCCAGTAGAAGTAGGCCTCCTCACTTTAATGTTAATGTTAACGTTAATGTCTAAATGCCAGCATTTACATTCAGAATATGCTTATACTTAGAACACATTAATATCGCTATCCTGTGCTGACACACAGCTGAATACACAAGTCCAAACTGAAGTCACCACATCTTAATCAACACAGACATACAAAGACTTACTTCTCTAGGATCATGGTCCTCCTTTGGTTCTTTTTGCAGCACGCGTTGCATGGGGCCAGATGAACTGCATGAAGTGGGTGCCACTCAGGAACAACACTTGTGAAAGTGGGAAGAGTTTTCACAACCCTGAAAATTGCAGCATAATATTTGGGGTTAGAGAAAGACAGAAGTTTCCAGGTTAACATTCATTTCTTGCCAAGCAAAATCATAGGAAAGAACAAAAGCAAGGACGTATGCATTACGTGTTCTCAAGCCAGAGCTTGTGCACAGAACCATTTATTTCTAATCTGGTAATAATTAAATATGCTTTTTGGCACCAACCTTTCTTTTGTGGCTGTGTTGCATTCACTGCACTTGAACTCCCAGTGAAAGGTAGACTGGAAGAGAGGCTCCGCCCAGGAATCCATCTTCAGTAGAAGCGGAATGGCAAACACAGGAGTTTCCCTCTGACCTGAAAAGCACAAACACGCAGCCGGTAAAGCATCGCCACCAGTACAAGCACTGGCAGAGGCTGCGGTTACATTGTTTATTTGCAGATAGTTTAATTTATTTCAGGGAACTAAAACTGTAGAGACCTCTTTGCAACCTTCTCCATTCACACTCTTTATATCTTCACCTTATAGGGTGAGGGACAAGAAAGCAAGTTCTACCACTGGTGCATAATAAAAGATGTGAAGCAAAATCTGAGGTTTGCATGTTCAGACCTGTCACTTTCTGTTATAACCAAATAATTATGTCTACTCTAAAATGGAAAATTAACTCTTGGTTTCATGTCTCACTTCAAGTTTGTGCAGGTGGGAAACCTATTATATGAAGCATGACACACACCAAAGTAGAAAAACAAAAGCTTTTACACAGAATAATCTGTGACTACATTTTACAGCAGCACCTTGCCAAAAAAAGCACAGTACTACTACGTCTCTTTGACTCCTTGTAATCCGTTTGGTGATATTAGACTATATGAAATCAAATTTTCATAAACAGAAAAAAAATGAAAGGGGCCAAGGCATTGTGGTGTTTAGTTCGGAAAGCATTCAATGAGACATCTCTTCCCTCCTCACAGCAGCTTTGCACAATTTGCACATTGTTCCTGATCTCACTGGTCTCCTATCAGCACTGATACATTCCGAAATAAAATTCAAAGAAACAATTTAATTACATGTAGTTACTTATTTCTTCACATCTACCAGCTTCTCTCCTCAGCTGTGTGGCAATACGTCCCTGCTTCTTCTGACTCACATATTCATGCCACAGAGTCAAAAAACAAACACTGGACCAGTGTCGATTTTCATTATTAACCTTTTTTGTTACTTAATCACTGTATTATAATGGGGAAATAAATGGAAAGTGAAATTAGAGCTCTGCTACTTTGCATACTCTTAATACCAAGCTGGGAAAATCAAGAACAATGAGGTAGCACTCAAGGAACTGTTCTGTTGCATTTTTAATAACATGTAATTTAATTTATGTATTTTGATCAAGACAAGTGCAATTAAACCTGACAAATATGCAGCCAACATTCCCATATGCAGACACGTTTTGGCTTTGGTATGTTAAGTCTTAAGGGACGAAGCTTACCTAGTTTGCAATGCAGCTTAGACTCCAGTAGCTTGAAGATGGACCTTCTGAGATTGTGTAGGTCTGCATTGGCCTTTTGCAGCACGCACTTCGGCACCTTCGGGACGCCATCTATGTGGAAACAGCACGTGAGAGAACTGAAGTACAGCTTGCACCATAGATAGATGGTTACACCACTACTCTAAAAGTAAGATCTGAAGCATACCTCTGCCAGTCTGTTGATTGGCTCGAATGGCTGCATAGATGTCTTCATATCTTGTGATCAGCTGCCAGACAGATGACTGCTGAGGCTCATCTTTAGGTTTAGACTTTAGGTTCTTACAGTTTACCAAAGCTATGAGCAGTGAGTCCAGCCAGCACAGGTTGTTGCTGTTGCACCAGAAAATCTGATGTGGGACAGACACAAGCTCTTCTGACTGTGTTAAAATTTTCCTTGGCAAATCCTTGATTTCTGAGGTGATGTGAGGTGATGTGTCCTTCAACGCTGTGAAATCAGCAGGCAGCGATTCTGTCCATGCGGCCTGTCCAGACTGATTTGAGGTTAGGCTGCTCAGGCTGTTTAACACTTCTGAATGACTCTTTACCTGTCTGGAGTCATCCTCTGCCTCTAATGTATCAAAAGTCGCACAATGAGGGGAAAACACGAGCTGGTCCAAATCAGTGTTCAGCAAGCTTTTTGATGAGCTCTGCAGATGTTCAGCAAAGGCCGAGTGTGCTGGAGGAGGAAAATCTTCAGTGCAAGCACGACTTTCTGGTTCTGCAGCGTCACCATCTTGCGATGATTCCACTCCTGTTGTTGTTGCAGCCAGACAAACAAAATTCAGGAGCTGTCCATTTGCTTTTGCTTCATCCTTCTCAGACGGACAGGTATTATCGACTGTCTTTACAGCACAATGTGGTGCACTGTGATTCACTGTGTCAGCAACACTTTGGGCCCCCAAACTGTCAAGTTCATCTGATCGCAACCGTTTGACTGAGGGTTCAAGCAACTCCTCCTTTTCCAGTGCAAGAGGCTTTTTTCTTTTGTTACCAGTAGACTCCACATGATTTAAACTACCCAAAACATGTTCCAAGGACCGGCTGACAAGAGGAAAGAGGCACTATGTAGGAATGAATAGAAAAAGGAAACATTTAGTCAAATAAAGATTAAAAAACACAAAATTGTTGTACAGGCAAACATGTGAAATCTGCATTAGGTACATACCTCTGGGTTTGTGCAGAGGGTGATCGACTCCTGGAGATTGATGCGGTAAGAGCGTAAAGCATAATTTAAGCCTTTTGAAGTACACCAAGGACAAATTTCCAGTGAAAAACATCTTTCCTGAACCTTGAACAAAAAAAATTGTATTAATCCATAAGTTTAAATAAAACAAAAAAAGGTTCAATTATATAAACATTCATGGGACATTTCCAATATAGTACACATTATCTTTCATTCAAATTTTAAAACCAGGAAAAATAATAATCGTTGACTCTTTACATCATTCTAGGCTTCAAGCCTATCCAAATACTTTCGCCTTTTACCAAAGATTTCCGTTTGTGTTTTGTTTTGTTTAATTTGGATTTGTACTGCCCAGTCACAGTATTTTCAAATAGATTCAGCTTTGCTCAGGTGACAAGTGAGAGGAAAACTAGATCTCTACTGACTTTTCCCAAATACCCCGCCTGAGGTGAGGCCAAAGACCCCAAACCATTGTCTTCACCAGTCATTGGCAAACCACTGCTGCTCTTCTGATCCACAGCTGTCCAGGGCCATTCACACAATATTACCATGTCACTGCAACCTGGTACACGTCTGAAGGAGCTAAATAGGAAAATACAGAATCAGATGGGACATACCAGTTAAACTAGCACAGTCAAATGCCCTCCACGTAAACGGAGGTACGTGTAAAACAGATTATGCTAAGTTATGCTTTATATATAGAAGTAACGTATTTTACTATCGCTCACTAAAGCCTATACGTCTACATTTAATGGTCATCTTATACGGTAAAAACACAGTAGCAGTTTGATTATCTAAACAGTAAAACCGTTCGGAAGCAACGATATGCAAGAACTACAACGGGATTACGTCTTAACCTTTAAATACTGACTTGTCCGATCAAAAGTGCTGTCAAATCCAACTACTTTAATGAGGCAACTTGCAGTAAGTAAACTTGAAATCTGGCGGCTAGCATGCTAACAGACTAGCCTAAAGCCGGATTACCTTTAGTCGCTGCAAAATTGCTTTCGTCGTTTAAGTAAATTAGTGTCATACGTACCGAAGTCAAACTTAAATAATAAGTTATTTCGCAAGACTGAGCATCAAAAACCATCTAATCAGACCCGTGTTTGTTAATCTGCGCCGGCAGAATGAGCCCATGTGCATCCTTGTCTACACTTCGCGAATGAAACGTTCGTTTTCCGCCCTCAGTCTGTGCAACGGCCTTTGTCTTCCCCCTCTCTGAGACACACAATGGTTCCGCAGGACCTCAAGTGGTAGTTGAAGACAACTGCAGCAGCCTGTGTTAAGTCATTATTTATATTGGTGCTGTAGAGCAGGTTTGTATGTGTTAATTACGTTTATCTATAACAAAAGACGTCAAAAAGCTTTTTCAATTTTAATGTACTTTATCTAGCGCTATTGTCAGTTTAGATTTAGCCGACATTTATATGCATATTATTAAATTTAATTGATTATTTGCCTCTATTTAAATTTGTCTTATTTTATCTGTGGATTTTTTTAAATAAGCCTTTACATAAATACTTTAGACATACTATAATAATGAATAAAAACAAAACTTTCTATAAAAGTAAAAACATAAAAATTATTTAAAACAAAAAAAAATGTTAACCTGGTATAATTGTGAAGAACATGTGTGTATACACACACACACACACACACACACACACACACACACACACACACACATATATATATATATATATATATATATATATATATATATAAAGTGCATATTTTTAAATTTAAATATCTCCTTCATTTAGACTGTATGTATAATTAAGGGTGGAGTTCGTTGTATGGGGATGTGTTGGGGGTTACATATGTCCCTCACTCTGTTTCTATACAGCCCAGTTTTCACAACCCCTGCTCTTTTGACACCTCCCATCCCACCCCGCAGAACTACACACACATGCACACGTAGACAGTTACAGAGACACGCACAACAGACAGACACACAAATCTCCTTCTACCCAATCCCGCCTCTTACACAAGCCCTCCTCCCCTAAGCCCCTCCTGTATCTGCTGCTCTCCTGTCCTCTATTTTCCTCTTGATGACAAAATGAATTTGCATATTTTTCCCAGGGAGTGCTCATTAGAATGCATAAACCGGCCGTCTCCTAGCCTCATGAGCAGGCTATAGCTTTCTGTCGTGGCATCTCCTGATGCAAAATGAGACACACAGGCAGCATCACAGGCAGACATGTGGCCTGAGTCTGGGTTGTGATTGGCATTTGGAATCACTTCACCCTATCCCAATCTTAATTCAAGGATAAGAATAAATTCTGTGTCAGCCATTTTTTCTTTGTTTGTGTATTAGCTGCTAAGCAGAAGATCATTTATTAAAAACCAATCCCCTTCTTAAATGCTTATAGAAATAATTATTCCTCGTTACAAATGTATTATAAGATGAACATCCGTGGACATGACTACATTTAACGATTTGAAATGAACAAGGACATTTTCTTTTTTTTAAAGCACCACACTCCCTACTGTCACATTTAGGCACACCAGCAACCATTTAAAGCGAGCTATAACCGCATGACTCAAGCAAGTAATATTGATATAAGGCCAGAGTCATATTTTAGTAGGCTGGATTTTGGGCAAATGCAAAAATTAATTGTCTTAACATTCTACCTACTGATGGCGCTATAAAGCTCATGTCACACAAATATATATGTCACCTTACATTATTATTAATACTCAGTTTAGTAAATTTAATATAAATAAAAGCAGAAATGTACACACAGTGATTCTATAATATTACTCAGGGGAAAGACATCTAAGACTTCAGGAAAGCACATATAGAGGAGCTACTCATTTAGTAAATGTTCAGCTTTGCCTAATGGTGGCGCTACAATAAGAATACTGGTTTGTCTAAAGAATTTGATTCCTTATTAGCATTAAAGCGCACGTAAAAATGCCCACATTACTAGAAATTTCAAGATGTGCTGTTGATCAGTAGTAGTAAATAGTCACATGACCTCTTGACACCTCATGACTGCACTCATATGCCAAACATAATGTGACTTGATTAAATAAGAAAGTTGTGACGGTTGTAGCAAATGTGAGCAAAAAGGAGCTACATTAAAGGGCCTATTTTTAATACAGGCTGTCAACAATGGGATTCAGTGAAATGAATAGACTCTTTGCTGCTGTTTTTTTATCACTTAAGTATATGACTAAGTAAGGATATAGTAATTCAGAGCTATAACCACATTATTGCAAACAATACGTTTATAAGGCTGCAAGTAATAGTAAGGGTTATCTGCAATGAGACTAGTATATAGATGCGTTATAAGGACCTGCAATTAGCAAAAGCAAACAAAACCCCACTAATGACTAAAAATAAACATCTTATGTCATTGTCCTATCATCCTCTCAACAATGCTCCCCATATAAACATACACCCACTTGCAGCCTAAATTATACAGATCAAGTTCAATTAATTTCAGTGTTTTCTTACGCATTGTTACCCAATGTTGTGAATTGGAATGATCAGCAGCAAGCTCTACCCTTATATGGACCTTAGAATGTCCTTGCCTAACTGGTATTCAGGAATAGGATATGCCTGCAATGGGAAAAAATTAGGTCAAACTCAGAAAGAGAAACTGAGAGATGCTATAACTATTGCCTCCTTCCAACTATAAACTGGTTTATATATAAAAACTTTGCCTGAAATGAGTAGCAGCTTTTTATTAATCTGTCCCTGTATTTTAATTGGTGATAATCACATTGTCATCTTCAGAATAACTGTCGCTGTCAGTCATTCCCCATGATGCCTCTTAAAGGGGAGACAAAAAACAGCCTACATACAGTGCTGAGTGAAATACATTATCAAAACAGAGGCACTGTATATATAAAATGCTTTCATTGTGACCAGATATATACGTTTCTATGTTTCAGTAATCATCCACCCTGTTGATATTAGCTTTTAAAAAACCTTTGGGTTTCATGTTTATTGCTGAAATGAATTCATTTTTTTAATTTTTATACTTTTATAAAGATACTGTATAAATTAGGTACTTTCTGGTAATTGGTTCCATAACATAGCATCAGTGTATCAAAGCCAACGGAAATTGAACCTTGTGTAGACTTGTACTAAAAACGGGATTTTGTGTTGAGCTATTATTTAATATCTGATGTTAATTCATCATTTTGTATAGTAAACACCTATAACTTGGTCATATTAGAGCAAATATTCATGACAAACAATCTCTCTCTATTAAGTCAATCAAATATTGCTATCTGGGTGGTCATAAGTAAATAATGCTATAAACTTAATGAGTACCTGCTAAATGGGTTTATAAACATCTATGCCATGTAAATATGTTGGGTTTTAAAGCAATGGTGGCTATTTCTTCAATGGTGTAAAAACTAAAATCATGGGTAACACAACAACAAAAAGGCAGCAAAACAACAGATTTGTTAGGTTTTCATTCCAAAACTCGTAAATGTTACTATCCAGTGCATAAGTATTCGATATTGGACGCGCAAACAATTCGTATATCTTTTGCGTGTGATCGTGCGGTGTTCTCCTCGCGCATCTCCAAAGGCGTAATTTGCAAATAAGCTCACGTGTCCTGACAAGAAGACACAAGCGAGGTGGGTGATGAAGAGGAGGACTGCCCATCCAACACAGCCGCGCGGCGTTTTACAGCCTCCTCGGTCGCTGACTACCGGCGCACCACGTTGTCTCATTCATTTAGCTTGCCTACTGTACACTGTGCTGCTCAACGTAGTGAATTCAATACTATGGCAAACACACTACACTACTACCAGCTCCAGCATGCTCGCCCTCCAATGTTTTCATATCCACGCGCCTCCGAAAACTTCAGTGACGTTTCACAAAAGACAACCAATGAGACTTCGTCTTCTATTAGGACAATGAAAAGGCTCCGGCCAATCAGGTGCACGCCAGACTGGGTGCCGGCCAATGGCGTGCGAGCCCCGCCGAGAGTAATGTTAGAGAGCTGAAGAGTGAAGACACTGCGTATCGCCTGTGTTCGCTCATACACAGCCATTGCAGAGCATTGAGGTCCAGCGATAGTCCCTAGGTAAGTATCACACACACGAACATTTAAGAGTCCGTAATGATGCGAAATACGATAACACTTATCAATATCTTACTTATGGGCTTGCCCTGATATATTATGAGACCTTTTTCTGCTTGTGAAGAATTTTGTTGTGAATAAGCGTGAAAAAAAACAAAAAATAGCCGGCGCTAAGCAGGTAACGTTACATTACTCTGCCTGGGAATGTGAACCAGACGCTGTGTAAAAAGGAAGAAATGAAGATTAACCTTGAGCAAATTCGACGGTTATTTCTGATTTCGTCAAATACGAATAATTTTGAATATTACTGTAGTGTCGGTTGTACAAAATGGAGTCGAATCAAATGGTAGTTATCGCGTAAAAATTCAGGAATGTCTAGCGGACAACACGGTTAAGCGACAATGGTAGAAGACTCACCGTTAGCTAACGTTAGCCACTGGCATTGCAGTGCATAGCAGAGCCGAACGCCTGTCATGTGAAGCGCGAGGAGCGTGCGGGTTATTGCGGGGCGATCGAAAATTCCGAAAAAGAGTAAGAAAAAGAGAGAGCGCGTTAAAATACACACGGCCCCGTGTTTGTTTGCCCCAACTCGGGCGAGAAGACGGCGAAAAAATTACCTCACGATCTGCGCTTTACTGTAATGGCTGACTGTATTCGCATAGGAAACAAGGCAGCGAGGCGAACGGGAGCCAGCGACGGAGGCGCAGTTCGCCTCAACTTTTTCCAACCGTGTTTGCCCGAGAAACAAGCCCGCAACTATAGCGCGCGACGGCGGCAAAATGAAGTTCAACCCTTCGCCTTTCCAACGACGCCATTGCGAGATTTTTCCGACGCTCGCAAAGCCTTCAAATCCGGGCTCGCGGCGGAGCGGTCGCTCTGCCCTCTATTACATGCAGTGCAATGGCTGTGCGCTGACACAAAGAGAAGGAGCCATATTCTCCATGTTAGTGGATGAAGACGAGCGGCCATTAGGAGCTCATAGAAACCAAGTCAGTAGCACAGCCCGCTCATAGACACAGCACAGACCCAATGTATTACTATACAAGGCGGCTAGTGCAATAGGAATCAATCGGGGAAATATTTTGTCAGGATCGCCGGCTTTGTGGACATATTTGTCGTGTTGCAAAGCGAACTAGGAGGCGGGAGGAGACATTTGAGGGGGACTTTCTTTCATGAAGAAGGCATTCTCACAAAATGGAAGAAGAAATATTGCCGTCGTTGTTGACCTCCTTTTCCTCAACGAGAGCCTATGCGCCATTACTACTTCGGTCGACGCAGCTTAGTTGGGACTTACAGGAGCGTTTAATGGCAGAATATGATGGGAAAATATCAGTTTTTAACATATTAACAAACAGTGCGGGATTTTTTTTCCACTTTAAGGAAAATAATAACTAATATCAGACCAATGCTAAAACGCGTCCAATGGCAGTTTTAAGTGTTATATTTGCAATAAATACGCCTTTAAGTGTAATTTGTGTCTTTTTGTGTCAGAGTTATTTGTTTGGTGAAAATGTGAACGGGAATGAAACTGGGGGTTTCCTGAAGGCCTATTTTTATTTCAGATGATGTTTGAGGGTAATTTTTTTTATTTTTACAAAAACACGCCTCGTGTTTTTTCTTTCTCCCAAACCAAGGCCCAGCACAGGCTGAGGTTTATGTTACGCAGCTGAACTTTTGTAGTTTAATGTAAAGTGATACGGACCGGAAATTGCTGCTTTAAGGAAAATATATTTATGGATCTACATGTGGTTTGGCCCTTGAATCCGCATGAAGGTGTTTGGCCAGTTTTAAACCACCATAAAGGGAGGCGACCACGCACCGCTGACTTTTGTGTTGAGGTAACGCTGCGGGTTCCAGATCAGTAAAAGACGCCAGCACTGTTTTTAAACTCAGCGCAGTTTGACAGCGGGGAGGGCGGGTCTGTAAAGTTGTACTGTCAATACTAATGGTCAGAAGACACAATTAAAGGATGGGATTGTGTACAGGAGGAGAGGGTGTGTCAAGGGATTAACGCATCTTGCCTGTAGAGCCTAATAATAAAATGTAATTTCGGGGTTAATCAGATAATTAAGGTTTTGGGTTTTTAAACACTTCTGTACAACATTCCAGTTCATCATTTTCCCACTCATTTAGCTTCTTAGCAAAATAATGTATTACGTTCAATATGTATATTTGAAGCTTATATATTCATAAAATGTGTTTTAGTCAAGGCCACCAAGATGGGGAAAGATCCAACCAAGCCGAGGGGGAAGATGTCCTCCTATGCGTACTTTGTGCAGACCTGTCGGGAGGAGCACAAGAAGAAGCACCCTGATGCTTCAGTTAACTTTTCTGAGTTTTCCAAGAAGTGCTCTGAGCGATGGAAGGTACGGGAAGATGGATGAACGATGTAAATTCATTTAACTTTTCAGGAATTTCATACTAAAGCTAACAAAAGTGTCTTGAGTTACTCTGTATGGATGTTCATTGGGATTGAAATACTCTGATTGCTTGCATACAAACAGTTTTGCCACACTTGCTGCAATCTCCAATTTATTTCTGTTTTCAGACAATGTCTGCCAAGGAGAAGGGCAAGTTTGAGGACCTGGCCAGGCAGGACAAGGCTCGCTATGAGAGGGAGATGATGAACTATGTTCCTGCCAGGGGAGGAAAGAAGAAAAAGTTCAAGGACCCTAATGCCCCCAAAAGACCTCCGTAAGTACTGCAAGCCACACAAAAGAAGGCTCACTCGTGAGCATTTGACTTGTGTTAAGATGATTATTCATTTGTATATTCCCCCTCCCCCCCAGATCTGCCTTCTTCATCTTTTGCTCAGAATTCCGCCCTAAGGTAAAAGGTGACAGCCCTGGACTGTCTATTGGTGACGTTGCCAAGAAGCTGGGTGAGATGTGGAACAGCACCGCTTCAGAGGACAAGCAGCCCTACGAGAAGAAGGCTGCTAAACTGAAGGAGAAGTATGAGAAGGTAAATGAACTGTACCATTTACTAGTCTGCCGTACTTCTCTCCCATCAAAATCAAGTGATCAAATGTCAGTCTCGACTTCAGTTTGACGTCTTTAAATCTGCCACAACAGGATATAGCAGCATATCGCGCTAAGGGCAAAACAGGCGGCGGGGCCCCAGGAAAAGCCCCGGCCAAGGCGGAGAAGAAGGACGATGATGATGATGAAGATGACGACGAGGAGGAGGATGAAGATGATGATGATGAGGATGATGACGAGTAAATGGCAAATGACATATATATATGTATAGTGGTCATTTTCTTGTTTATAAAGCATTTAATCCCCTTGTACACACTTCACTTACTGAAAGAAAATACATTAGTATCCAAGGGGTAAAAGAAAAACAACAAAAAAAGGCTGTGTATATCAGTTGTTTTTATGCTGTACAGTTTTTTTCTCCTTTTTGTATAGTTAACACTACACAAGTATTGTGTCTGTATCTTTCTGCCAGTCTTATTTTCCCAGTGGTAGTTCCTAGACCACTCTCCTGCCTGGTACAGTGTAAAGGGATGGGCTTACAGTATTTACCCTAGCTAGAGGTGCACAGCACATAAAAACGTTCTTGATTAGATCGAAGTGTTTCCTTTTTTTTCCTTTTTCCTGTGTGTGCGCGTGTGTGTGTGTGTTTTTTTTTTTAATGACTTGTCAAAATGACGTATCACAGTTGTTTTACTGATCTTTATGTACCACTGTAATAGCAAAAATAAGAAAAAAAGCCTTGTTTATTGTTAAAATTTAAATTGCTTCTGATGTCAATAAACATTTTTTTTAATATGTTTTCTTTTTTATTTTTAAGATCGATACTGTGAAAATGTTTGTTTTCTTTAAAAATTGAGTCAGAGAACATTAATAAACTGCTCTAATGCAGTATGGCTGGTCCAGGCAGTGGACAGCTGATAATGCAACGCACCACTTTGCTGCTGCATCAGAGTCTTTACACTGGATCTTTTCATCAGCGAAACTTGTGTTTTAACTTGCATTGCTGACTGACTCACCCTCACGGTGTCCAGGGACAATTAAACAACTGGAAAGCGTAACAGCACAGGCCTCAGAGCCGTTTGTATGAAGCGTGACTCATCACAACTGTGTATGTAGCGTGTGTCTTAGTGCCTTTATGCAAACGAGCCGCGTGTGACTGCTCCTTGCCACGGTGGAGGTGCACTCAGAGTCGTGCTACCATTGTCAGCTCTGCATGCCAACATGCATCACTGACTCTTCCTGTTTTATTTAGATACAGCTGCTTCATCTCTCACGCGCTCCCTTCGTCCCATCCAGGGTAGAAAAAAAGACCATTTATATAAGAAGGATTATGTGCTTTGAAAAAAAACCCTGGTGACATAAGAATATGGCCTGTGTCTATAAACCAATGCAATCCAAACGTGACAGGCAACCACACACCGCTCTGTGCCTCATGGCTGCAGCAGCTCAGCTTCCCCCCATGGGGGAGAGGTGCTTCACATGGGGGTTACCAACTCTCAGCAGCACAGTCACGCCGCTGCTCTCTGATGTAAATGACACCGTGGCCTCTCCTGCAACGTGCTCTGATAGCATGTAGGCTAGAGCACAGACGGACACGGAGCAGGAGCTGAATCCTGCGCTGCTCCGATAAATCCCAGCCGGGCCCTGAAGGTGACACCGCTTCCACTCACGGACAGCGTTTGTTTTATCTGTTGAATGCGAGTGTGGTGGTGAAGCCTCACCTTTGGGTTCTATCGTGGCTGTGATGTCTGCATGTGTTAATGCTGCTGGAGGCAGATAGGGCAAGCTGTGGGGATTACTAACTTGTGGCAAACATATACAATTACCAAACATGTGACAGCTGCAAGCTGCTGTCACTGCTGTTTATTGTTTCCACTCGGTTTCTGTGTGCAATATGGCCTACGAGCAGTAGCAACAGATTGAGGGAAGCAGTAAAAACCTTTAATCTTTATAATGGACTGTACTGTTTTCTTCAAACTGTCCTTTTGGTGCATCAGGGTTGAGGGAAACTGCACTAGAGCAGTTGCAGCGCCTCGTGGCTGCGCTCAGCTGTTGATCAGTGTCTGTGTGGTCCAGTACAGGCCAGAAAAGCTGTGTAAGCTACACAGCGCCACTCATGGCTCCAGAGCCTCTTAATCCCAGCCTCCATCTGCCCACAGTGCGCACAGCTGCCAATTAATGGTCTCAGAGTGCCACCTAGCGGTAGACGACTGCAGCAGCTGATGGTGGAATCCACCACCACACGGAGCTCAGCTGAGGTTTGTCATCAAGAGAAAGGTTTTGGGCTGTGGAAACGAAAATGACAAAATGAAGTACTTTGTTTTATGCATAAGTTAAGTTATTACGATTTTTCCATCTGTAGAAACAGCATCATTAAATTCTCTGCAGCAGACTTGCTGGTATGGTTCAAATAATTGTCTTTTATAGTTATTTTCTATGTCACAGTTAATGTTATAATATTTAAACAGCCAAGTTAATAATATTCAACTCATTCAACCCTATTAGCATAAAAATGACTTAACCAAATCTAGAAGCTCAGAATGGGACTTAATAAATTCACTACGTGTTTGTAAGGAACCAATCAGGTGACGGATCTGAGTCCCAGCCCACGTTTGCACCAATCAGGTGAGGACAGCTTCCCTCAGACCTGAACCATGACGGTTAACCCAGCCTGACCTTTGCAGAGAAGCTGTTGATTGACAGAGTGGAGAAAATATCACAAGCATGTCAGAAAGATTCAAAGTATTATTATTATTAATAGTAGTAGTAGTAGTTTATCCAAACTGTATCCTGTTATAAACCTCTCCATCCACAGGGAGATGCTATTGCAAAGGAATTACCTTGAGCTAAGATCTCATTGCCTAAAACCCTCTTACAATCCTGTTTTATTTTCTATTTTTTGCTTCATCTTATTTTGTCTTATATTCATATTCATCATCAGTCATATTCTCCTTTTCAGACTCTGATTATAACACGAGTATGTAAATGGATAAAGAGTGTTGTAAGACCCAAGTATCACGTGTTTGTGAAACCCAGCGGTCTAGTGTGTGTCTACATGTTTGTGTGTGAACAAAGTGTTACAAACAGTGGAGTAGGCGGCAGCACAAATGTCCTGTGAGCTCACATTTGTCAGTCTGTATCTCATGAGTCATCGTGTGCGTCCCCTGGTGTTCTGGCAGAGAGAGGACTTCTGTCTGCGCGTTCACCAGTTCAGCGAGGACGAAGAAAAACCAACACGTCAGGCAGGAAGACAAATGAAATGAGTAACACCACGCAACACTAATCAGCAAGTGTTAAAGTCACATAAAACACTATGTGTAAAAAATAAAAGCACAGACAGGAAATAAAACAGTGCATTGAGTTGGGTACAGATAAAACATATCTGTAATAAGGCACAGTCCCATTACAGGAAGTGGTTTAATACTAAAAAATACATCAGCCTGTTACCTGTGACACCTCATCATGTAAAACACAATGAACGCACAAACCTGACTCCTGTGGTTATTGCTTCATTTTCCACAACCGTTGCTTCATTTGATAAATTATATTAATATCATCACATCCTGGTGTCACATACAGTAAATACTTGCTCTGTTTACAGTATACATACAAACACACACACTCAATAATACGAGAAGCACTTTCTGTTCTCACTCACATTTCCTGTCAAAGTGTTAAGCGTTGTGTTAGAAACTGCAATAAAACAGCAAATCTTGGTAAAGAAATGTCTTCACTGCATCATATGGCCTCACCTGCTTCAGTGCTTGGTGTAATCACAGTGTTTATTGCTGCTGACGTCGTGTCCACCCTGTTCCATTGCAGGGTGTGGACTCTGCTGTGTTTGGAGAGCAAACCACCAGCGAAGTGGGATTACCTGAGTCACCGTGCGCCCCCGCTCCCCCGCGGCTCTCACCTCTCACCCCACACCCCCACAGGGTGACTACGCAGGTGAGCTGGAGCCTCAGGGTGGGGTGTCAACAGAGCACGATTGGGTTAGAAGTCTAAATATGTGGGATTAGAAGCAGCGTGAAGCTCAAAACAAACACAGTGAGGCAACAGGAGCCGCGGCTGTTTCCTCTTCCATTGTTTCCCTTTGGTGTCACGACTTTGGAACGCAATAGAAAAGCAAATTCTCAGCATGTTGTGTTCTTCATTCAGCCTTTGCCCAATAAGCATGTGTCACTTTACCAAGTGAATAATAGGATTACATGTTATGTTTGCAAGGCTCCGTCCTTAAGCGTTTTTCAGGTGGCCGGGAAAATTGGTGTTTGCTCCAGGAGGCGGCCGTGAGTCACCGCGTTCTGTCGAGCAGAGAGGACATGGCAGATTTGTCAACACAAGCGCTCGCAGAACTGCAGAGAACAGACAGAGACGGAGAGAAGGCTAAACGAATGGAAGTCTGAGTCACCGGCCGCCCCGAGAGCAGCTCCGTCTGGAGGTACAGTCCGCCAGGACAAACCTCTGGTGACAGAGGGTATTTTCCCCACACTGACAGGCAACAACAGGGTGTCACAGTTACAATATGTTGTGTGACTGGCCTTAAATGCACTTTAGAACTTTTCCAATCAGGGCTTGTGTGTTAATTGATGCCTCACTTCCTGCTTTGGTTCCCATCAGCTGAAATGCACTGGCTTACAGACACAGCAGGGTGTGTGTGCGTGTGTGTGTGTGTGTGTGGGTGCTAAAACAACAAACAGCCTCCATGGTCCCAAACAATGCAAGGGGTTTATACTAATTAAATTGCTTCTTGAACAAGATGCCCACATTCAACAATCACTTCCTCGTGATTCAAGACAGTGCAGGAAATGACCCGAATAGTAAAGTAACTATAGATGAATATAAAGCATGTTAGGTGACATTATGCAGCCAGAAGCAGCCAGTGATTAAACGTGTGTCTGCTCTCCATGCTCCATTAGCCAGCCGGCCCGTCCCTGCAGAACCCGCCTCGCTGATGTGTCCCTAATGTGGCTGCACTGCAACAAAAGGCTTTTTGCTAATATCCAATCAAGCGCTGAATTTTTAATCAGCGTGATGATTCCAGCCGACAAGCACTTCAATAATGAATGTGTCAAATCTGCGTCCTAATCCCACACAGAAGGCGTTCGTTCATATGAATCGCGGCCACATATTTCCGCGCGATAACAATTTCAAACGGCACCCTTTCGTTTGGTGAGTCTCCGAACTTCCTGCCGGCTCCGTCTGGAAATCTTAAGGCCAAAGCGAATCCATCAATCACATCAAACGTGAAACAAAGAAAGGCAGCAGCAGGCCGTGGCATGACGCAAGTACAATAGCAAAATAAAATGATAAAAATGTCCTAGGACACTGTGGACAACACCCGTGTTATTCAAAACATGGGTGTGTTTTACTGTAGGAAGTCTGGCTTGAGCAACGGACCCATGACATGTTAAAATAAACCTTTACTGTAATGTCTTCCGCGGCGGATGCTAAACTGACCACAGCGTCCCATCGCCTCCAATATCACTAAAATCCCCCTAGTCGAAGGAGCCAGACCATCTAATTAGACCTGAGACAGACAGACCTTGAATATATATAATTTTATTAATAAACACAAATTGCAAGACGAAGAACACAGGGATGTAGATACTTAAACAACTGAAGGTGACTGTAAAGCAGGATAAAACTCCAACCAGAGTGTAAACCCACACAGAATACTAACTAGGAACACTTAAATACTGACACTGAACGAAGGACAGGGGCTCCACATTAACACAACAGGACATGACTACACACACAAAACAAACCAACCTGGACACGCACACGTGACCGGGGGGAACACGGAGGAACACAATGGCAACTCAAGGCAACAAACTGAGACCGAACACACAAGGAGGGCAAACGTCAATACTGATAATCACAATCATTACACAGGAACCCGGGAACAAAACAGGAAGTCACATGACAACAAAAAAACAGCAGGCGACACGGACCAAACGCGCCTCCAGCAGGCCGAGCGCTGCGTAAAAACACATGTACAGCGGGTGAGAAGCCGAGGAGCAGAGCGTGTGTTTGATTCCCCCTCTGCAGCAGACAGATGGTAAAAACGTGAGCGACAGGATGACGGAGCGCTTCCACCGCCGAGGGGGAGGAGGTCTGAAATCACGACAAGCCTCTCTCCTCCTGAAAGCACCTACTGCATCTGAGGCCGATGCCCAAAACAAAACACCGCAGCGCAGCGAATTGAAATCGCAGATCCAGCTCGTGTATCAGATTTAGCCTGCAGCAGAAGGTCTATTAAAGAGCTCGGAGGACAAATCCCTGTGTATATTTACCATTGAGCGTGTTTGACAGGTGGGCAGATTAGAGGAGCGCCCACGTCCTCCTGATCCCCACAACAACAGTTTGATGTAGATAAGCCCAGGCTTAGGCTGTCTCCTGCTAAGTCTAAGCCAAATCCAACTCAGGTTTAGACTATCGCTTTTGAGAGGGACTGATCCTCAGTAATGAAGCCAGCTCTTTGAGGATCGGCGACGTCGCATTAGACCTATCAGTCACAGAAAAGAATGGCTCGCGGGGGCTGTTTGCGACAGCGCAGGTGATGGATGAATCTGGAGGCTGATGTATGAGTTGGACCGTCAAGAAAACAGAGATTACTGGAACTGGACGCCGTTCAGTGAATGAGAAGCCTGCGAGGTGGGACTGATGGCATTTATCATTTCCTGAACAGATGAAGATGGATCGGTAATGTGAATAAGGATATTACTCAGCCATTAGTCACCATCCGGCCGACTGTGATGCTGGTTCTGTCTCTCTGCTGTCCACCTACAGTCCCACGACAGGCAACTTTAACTAGAGAATGAACTATGTGTGTGTCAGATACACTGTTAACCCGACAGGTGAAGTCTCCATGTTGGGATCGGCTCCAGTGACCCTGTGACCCCCAAATCAGGAAGGATGAATCAACCATGAAGAAAGCACTGTTAGAACCAGAGAGGAAAGCGAAGGTCGGTAGTAGCGCTAACACTGTTTTTCAGCCTCAGTCAGGCGCTAATGGGCACGCAGGTGAAAATAATTGCTCACGCCTCCGGTGGGAGAGTCAAGCTGAATAGTCCTCTCAGTCGGGGGGTGTGAAACATCACGCTGGGTTCTGGGTCAAGCAAATATCCCCCGGCGCCAGCCTTTACATCACATCATGGCCCGAGCCCAAGGGAGCAGAGAGCAGAGTCCACGCGGCGCACGTTAGCGTCCCGTGGACGACGCAAGGAGGCGGCGGGAGGAGAAGCAGCGGCCTGAACATTATGACATCACCGCGCTGAATGTCAGCGTTTAGAAATGGAGCGAATGGCTGCCCTTCAAAGTCCAAACCCAGGAACTGTACTAGTGACACGTTAAGCAGGAATAGATGGAGGTTAATGTGCGTGGATGACGTCTGCCGGTTAAAGTGTAATCGAGCCCCGTGACCTTCAAGGGAATCAACAGTAGTTAATGCTGCTCCCTTTTCCATGCGGAACACTACACTGTGTCCGCTGTGAGTGTGTGGTCTGCAGGTGCGACACATCCTGTGCCCAGGTGAAAATCAAACAGAGAACACAGTCAAGAGGCTTAAAGGATTACAGAGTCCTATTGTCTTTGCACAAAATGTAATGGTTCTTCGAGATCAGCAGACCTTAAAGAGAGGAACCGAGAAACGGCAAAGGTGACCAGAGATTCGTCTTTCACAGACCTGCACTGCTGAGCAAGTACAAGCCAACGCTGATGAACCGAACCCTTAACCCTGGTGCAAGAAGTGAACTTATTTATTATTATTATAGAGTAAATGTATGGTTTGTCACTTATTTAATTAAAAATAATCTGATACATGATAATGACTATAGGCTCAGCTGAAAATCATCCACTGACCTTAATTTCGGCAGCCAAAGAAACACACAGGACGTATGTGTGTGTGTGAGACAATCGCTGCCCCCTCCCATCGTCACCCACTTTCTCTGTATGGTGGGGAGATTAGGTAGTTAATCCCCTAGATCTGAGGGAAAAAAACAGTCCCGATGCCACAAAGGATTTCAGTCAGTGCACCAGAGAGAGGACAGACCTGCTGCGGATACACATCTTGATGTCCGATGGAAACAGGGCCCACACACGTGGACGAGGACGGGACAGCGTGTTATATTACATATGCATTGGATGCAGCTCTAAATAACCTTCAATCAATATAGATGCACACGCTGTAAATCTGCCCCAGAGCAAGCCTTACTATATAACACTATATAATGAAGGCATTAAATCCAGATGTAATACAGCTGTTCTGCAACTGGACCAGACGTTACAGTTTAAAGTGTTTCCTTTTCATATGTTTTTGATGTGTCTTGGAGCGACTAAAAGGTTTTCATTTTTGTGTTTGGTAGAAGCGTGGTATATTAATATCAATACCAGGCTGTCAAATAATAAATATGATGGGTTTCCCCTTACACTGTCTATTCACGGCCTTTCTTCTCTGTGTGGCTCTGTTTTCAGAGCCCACCTCCCTCCCTGCTCGTTTCCCAGGAGGTGTGTGCAGTCAGTCCTCCAGGAAATGTCTCTCCCACTTGGCTCCCACTACCTGCAGCGCTCGCCCCGCTGTTCCACCCCTCAGTCTGCGATCTTCCGCCATGTTCTTCGTATTAAGCGGCCAGCAGAGGAACAATACAGCCGGATACAAAGTGAATACGACTTCAAAATAAAATAAATTCAAAACTTCTAAATAATCATACAAAAGGCTACATGTCAGAAATATGTTATTTTAAAACGTTTTAATTATATGGTTGTCATTTTAATTTTTTAGTCAGATTTTGGATGAAAGGAAATAAAAATACATGTTGCTGCTGTTAATAAATCGATCGAGAAGAAGAAGAAGAAGAAGAAGAAGAAGAATGCGGATTGGTTCATTTGTCATATGCAGGTTAACTGTCAGTCAGCAATGCAATGGAAGCTTATCGACGAGAAGGAACCGGCTGAATCGCTCGTAAAAATCCAATAGAAAAGCAGTACCAATAAAATGATGATGATAAGGAAGAGGAAGTTTGAGTAAAGGGCTATTTTAAGTCAGAAGACTAGAAAAGTGAACTAAACTGAACTAACGAGCGTAAGCGCAAGACATGAATTAATTCGGTAACTACGATTGAAATCTTATTTTTTAAAACGCAAGCGGAAGTCCTGCGCCCTGTGCCGCTGCTCGCTTCCCTCCGTCAGTTCGGAGGCAGGATGACAGCTGAGTGGATCGCAGAGGAACAGCAGCGCCGTCTGAAACGCTTATCACAATAACTGCCAAGTTCCGCTTTAAGAAGCAGCCCCGACACATTTTGTTCTGTGTGACGCTTCCTGGTACCAACCGACGGACGGGTCTGACCCCCCCAGAGGACGCGAGCCGTTCACCTTGCGGATATATCGTCGGTTCTTGTTTCAGGTCCGTGTCCGGATGTGGCAGCGGTGCTGGGTTTTCATGGCGTAGGCTCCTCTGCTGAAGCAGGACACTGTCGATGTTCGGAGGGTCGGAGGAGACCCTCGGGTCCGCAGCTGAGCCCAGGAACAACAACTACTGTTAAACCCACCGGTTCGGTGCGGAACATGATCGACTACACGGTTGTGCAATAGAACCGAAGGAGCTGCCGCAACCCGTCCCGACTACCTCCGAGCCCGTCACCGCGGATAAACTGGGCTTTTGTTTCCTATTTGAAAACTTTTCCAGCGACAAAGGGAATATTTAACTCCTGGCCTTGTGTGTGTGAGTGTGTGCGTGTGCGCGCGCGCGTGTATGTGTGAGAGCGCGTGAAGCCCTGCGCGGACCGGGACCAGCTTCACCATGACGGGCAGCACCCCAGCGGACATGGTGAGAGCCGAACTTCCTACTCCACAGTTTACCTGCACACTTGTTCCCACAGAACCTCGACCAGAACGCCACGGGGGTTCTACTTCCTGGTTCTGAAATCTGTGCGGGCCCAGTGTGCTAATGAAGCTTGACTTAACTGCTCAGAAATACAGATGTTTTGTGATTTGATGTGTTTATGTGGGATTTGGACTGGAATTAGTAGATTGTTTCTTTTTAATTTACTGGACCTTTGCCCATATTTAGCATTCCTCTCAGCCTGTCATTCACAATGGACCTTAATGGACCTTCAGCATCCAAATACAACATTAGAAACAGGTTGGCGCTTTTGAGGAGACCACTTTTCCTATTGCTGACGCCGATGTAGACCTTTTGATGGAATCAGACTCTAAAGCGACAGTAAACTTTGACCTTTAAACTGTTGTCATCATCAAGTGACTCTTATATTATCCTCACATGTCTTTTTTATTCCGTCCGCGCTGGCTTATTGACCGTGGTGTGTATTATGAACTCTCATCATAAAGATTTACGGCGGCCTCTCGTGGGCAAGCTATTCCGCAAATTAAAAGGCGTATAAAATGCATTTTACCCCGTCGTTGACATAATTCGTCCCCTCTGTTTGGCAGTTTTATGTCTGTCATCTTTGCTGCTGGTGTGTGGTGGCTCCAAGAATACCCCCTGGTCTATGTATAGAAAGGATAAACCACGTAATGTGCCCCTCCGTGGACAGATCACATCCCAGCTGTGCCTGTATTCCTGCCCGTTCAAGTTCAGCTGATCCCCTGAACAGCAGGTCTGATATGTTGGCAGGATGTTGTGATAATACTCTAAGGAAGATAGAGGTGAGTCAACTTCTGTGGACTATAGCTTTCAATAGTCGTCCTTTGCAAGGAATTTTCATGGCTTATCGAGAGAATCGTGAGCCAGATCCTTCGTTTTTGGACCTGTTAGCGCTGGTAACTAAATCCTCATGGAGCCTAAGGAATGCTCATAGAAGTCAGCATCTGTGTGGAGCTTCAGCCGCGGGGTCATAGGTCATGTTGTGCGTTGTGTTTACTAATGAGGTGTTTCTGTTTTGGAAAATGACCTGTATTTAGGCTCCAGAGCCAGACCAGTTCTGTGTGCAGTCTTTCTCGGAGGGACTATTTGCTTGAAGCGGGTACACAACCATCAACAACAACACGTTCACCTAAAAAGCTGGGTTGTTTTTAACAGCCTCAGCCTCTCATTGCTTTTATTTTGTTTCCTGCAACGTCTTTGCAAAACATGCAGACAGCATTGTATCATTTCATAGGTGCTGAAAAACAAAGCGGAACTGATGTTTTTTTTTGCTGTGTTGTTCCAGAATTAAATGAGTGAGGTCAGGGTTGGTGATTGTGACAGAGCAGGCATAAAATATGCCAAACGTTCAAAAGTCAGTTACAACATTTCATGTCACGCAGATGTATTTATTGCTTTATAATTGTTGCCCACAATTAGAACAGCTGTTATTAGCATGTAAACAAGTAGTTTTTACAAATTCTTCTGTGAAATAAAGGCATATCCAGGTTGGATAAGATGATATGATGACTATTATATCTACTAGTACAGTTTTTCTCCAGTGTCAAAGCAGTATCAGTTCAAACCTACAGTTTCCCACTGAACCTTCTTCCTGTGACACACTGAAACCCTGTCAGCTGCTTTTGTAGCACAGCCTGATCTGTTGTCTGACCGTTTCCCTGTGGGACAAGCATCACATTATTATCGCATCATTTTCCTCCACTTTCTGGCATGAATTTAATTTCTCACAGTGTAAAATAAAACCATATCTTTTACTCTCTTGGACATTGTTTTAATGGGCCTTTACTCCGGCAGTAGCTGTTACTTTCAGGCTCAGGCAATTTACATGTCTGCAGCAAAGACATAAAGGTCAAATTCTGCACGTAAGTGAGACGTTTCAGGATTTGGGCCAGTTTAGATTTTGGAATAGTCGCTTCTCTTTGTGACATAGCTCAGTCACACATTTTAGGAAATGTCAAATATCAGCAATCTGTATTCAGTTCGTCCTATGTGGTTGAAAATCAGCAGCAGATGCAGGTTTTCATTTTCCCCATTTGCCCCCAACCCTCTGTCAGTCTGTAGAAAGATCAAGTGTATGTGCACACATGCTTATAAAGGCTGTATAGAGTAGGAGTGAGAGTAGGAGTAGAGGAGATGGCTGGTTCCAAACATTGTGGGTGAATGAATCTGAGAGAAAGAAAATCAGAAGGAGCCGTCTCCACTCTAGAGAATGGAGGATGGGATTTATTTCAAATGGGGGAAAACAAAGGTGGGTGGAAAGGATGGGGTTGGGGTGTGGGGCAATTTACTTTGCTTCAGGCATACCTCAAAAGTGCTGACAGGGGTGAAATGGTTCACATAGCAACAACAGGACATTCTGCTGCCTGTATGTTTGACTAGTGGAGGGAGAGGGTCAGGGTTCGCTGCAGGTAACAATATGGGGGTTTGTAACAATGAGCAGACGAGTAGCGCTGATAAAGCGGTGGAAGAATCAGTCACCTGAGTGTAGATGAGCCCAAGGCGAGAGAGACAAGGCAGGAAGATATATAATCAAAAACAAGTGGATTGAGGTGGACGAGGGTCCTGTCTTTCAGTCACGCCTTCTCAGTTGTTCTCAGCTGATCGGGGTTGGAATCCAGCGCTGCAGCAGCTGATGAGATCAGAGTAGCTGCACAAGGTTTTAATAAGAAACAGTGACTCACGAAGTTCTGTCAAAATGTGATAAACATCGACTGCTCCACCACCACCGCCGCATCAGAGTCAAGTGAAAAGGAAGCAAAGGCCAGTCATTACTGATTCTATTACCACGACTTGGAAAAGAAAAGTGATAAATATTCCTTATTCAATCAGGAATAATCAGAATGCCCTGAGTCTCCTAAACCGTCGATAAATGCTAACATTTGCAGTTGTTTCCTAGCACCTTAGTGGCTTCAGTTTAGTATTTGTATCAGCGAATTTGCAGGCGACCCCAACATCACTGAGAAGCTCATTTGGTCCTGACATACAGTAACATGAAGCATCAAACACTGTTACTTAAACACAATTACACACTCACTCAGGGTCGTACAATACAGCGCCATCCTTTTGCAGCAGTGAGTGTGTGTTAGCGAGTTGGAAGCGGTGATCACAGCCCTGACTCAAGCGGATCATGAGGTACATGTTATTCGTCTTGAGAAACTGCTGTTTGTGTCTCTTGATTTAAGCAGTTGTCACAGTAACAGTTACGTCCCAGATAACCGTAATTATCAGTTATTCTGCTGATTGTTCCATTTACCAGCTCAGCAGGACACAGTGTTTAAAACCCGTTGTGGCTAATATTCATTTGAGTGCTCCGAAAGCCGTTTATAGTTCATCCACTCGTTTTCTGCCCCTGGGGGTTCGCAGACGGACAGAGTCACAAAGGAGTCAAAGGTTAGGGTCAGAGGTCAGCAGAGTGTTGGCCGTGCATGAAAGAACAATGGGAGAGGAGTCCTGGCTGGTGGAACAGCGCTCTCTGTTCCTCTTCCCACTCGAGCTTAGCTCAGCACGTATGACAGAGAGAGGTCCGCAGGCGTTCCTCAGCCACCGGCAGGAGCTGCTGACGGGGCTTTGACTGATCCTCGCAGAGGGTGAGAGGACGCTACTGGGTCCTGACAGCGCCAGTTGGATGAAGTATGTCAGCGAATATGTGTGGTACTGATGCAGTGTACTGCGAGTCTGAGTCACAGATCAGGATTACATCATCTCGCCTGGGCGCAGGAGGTGACATATTGACTATGACAGTGTCACATGAAGGCCTCGGAGCGCCCCATGGCAGCGCTGAAGGTGTAGGAGTTGTACTCCATTCACATTAATTTTGAATTATTCACATTTATTGGCATCGGTAGAAAATGAAATACAGCTGTAGTGCTTCCATATTGTGTGTTGTGTTGTAGCTGTTTATTTGGCCAGTAGCTAATATTAAAAAAGCTTTTGTCAAGCGCTGTACGTTCAGTCCTGTGATTGAGTTGAGGTAATTTAGTTCTATTGATGCATGTCTACAACACCCACAGGAAACAGTTTGAGAACCTCTCATCCATTGATTGCTTATGTAACTCTTTGTTTGACCATATGTCTGTGTGTGATCTGTATTGTTGCATGTGTCTGTGGATGTGTGCCCTTGATAAGTAATGATGGGCTGGACGACAGCGGCAAACACAGTCCCGAGTGTCTTCATTCCATTAGTTCATAGTGGAAGTGTGTGGGAGACGAAGCCCTTATAACCTTTCTCATATGCACTTCGTTCAATATTGATGTAAACCTACTCAAGTTAAAGTGAGACTTGCACTTTAATGTACTGTATAAATTGGGCTGAAGTACAAAGCCTGAAGGGCAAAAATGTGTTTTTAAAGTCTGGTCCGTAACTGTCAACATTCTGCTTCCCCTTCTCCATTTTTCATGCTTCTCATTCTGCTCCTGCTGGCAATTATTTATAATTTGCTCTCCATGCATCCTATATAGTGGGGTCATTAAATAAGTGAACCTGCACCATGCGTCTGCTCCTAGTGTACAGTTTGCAATCATCATAGAGATGCAATACTGTAAAAGATAACCTGGTTCTGTGCATGTGCATCACATGAAGGTTTTATTATGACAGTAATGCATTTCAAAACGCAAACTTCTAGACTCACCGAGACTAAATCTTGAAGAAATCTCATCTAATCTATTAGGTCTAAGGTAAAGCGTCAGTGTTGGTATAAGGAATTATCTCAGAGCTGCGCGATAGTGAGGAATGTGTCGATCTACTTCCCCATTTTAGGGGCTGCTGAGCCAGTTCTCAGTCCTCTGGTCCTGATCTCACTGGTGGAACATGTAATTGTACGTCCTTGAACATCACATAGATGCAGCTGTGATGACGCCACTGCTTCTATTTTGCTGCTGCCCCACGTTCGCAGCACTAATTACCGATTCTTTGAGCACTTGCAAATTAGCAAAAGTCTCAGAAGCGAAGTGAGGAGGCTCTTCAGCTTCTATTCCGAGTGTTAGCCGGAGTCGGAGCATGACATGAATGGGTGGGTGTGAGTGTGAGTAATGTGCAAACTCTCAGATGATGTTAGCAAAATAATCTCAACCAGACTTTGCCTGCAGCGTCTTTTGAGGAATGTGTGTGTATAATGTATTTATGCCTGTGCAACATTTGCATGAAGAAAAAAAAATCTGCAAAAGCCCGACTTGTTCTTCCTGTTGAGTGATGTTGCTGTTGTTCTCTGCCAGTGGAGTTACACCCACTGCAGTTCACCTCTTCTCCAGATAAAAGCTGAGAGGATAAGCTGCATGTAAAGGCTGTTTGCGCTCCTGTAACACCACAAAATAAGAAAATGGCTTACTATCACCTTTGAAGAATTGAAATTCACAGGGTGCGGAACTGAGAAGAGGAAGAGAAACTCGTAGAGAAAAAAAGGTCTTGGTGAGGAAGACGATTAGACCGACGAAGAGTCCGAAGCGAATGTGAAAGAATGCTCTGGCCTCATCCACATTTATGTAAAACAAAAGCACAACTGGAAAAAAACACACAACAATTTCCTTGTGCACTTCCCTAAATGAGTCCTCTCAGCTCAGAGTAAAGCATATCCAGCTAATGGGGCTATTTATGTTAGCATGTACAACAAGCTGTGCACCTTCCTCGTGGTTCTGGGACGGTCTCCCATGTTTAAACGCGAGCTGATATTTGATCGTTTTGTGGCAGACGCACACGAGGAGCGGTGTGCAGACCAGACAGGTCAGACACGAGATACGAGTCACCCAAAGGTCGGGCCTCATCCACCGGGTGTGCTACCGGCATCAGCTGACCTCAGGCATTCACATGCTGGCCTTGACCCAGGCCTTGTTTACATTCTGAAACATATACGGTCCGACACATCTGTTACGAAAATACATTTCATTTCTGCAAATGAATAAAGCTCAAATCTAACACGCTGCACTTTTACAGAGGATGATGCTCTTATAGAGATTATATGCATGAAGAAGAATTACCTCTCACTCCAAAGGGTCAAGGGGCACTTCCTTGGCAACGCCTTAGCGAAGTGTACCGGCGCGGTGGTTGCTAGGCAGCCGCCCCAGAAGCTGTGTGTCCTATCTACTAAGCACTAACAAGAGGCCTAATCCTCGGCTGATAACCTCAGCCGCCCTCCATATTGAGGTCTGAGGATCTGCCGCTGTGTCGCGGTCTGAAACGGCGCAAGTGCTGCTCATTTTGTCACGCGGCGCTCGTTTTAAACACGCTCCCATGTGTTTGTTGTGCCCGCGACATGCGGTTTGTATTTCATATTTGCGTTCGTGAGCTGCGAATTTGTGTTATTGCTCATTGCTGAAAGGTTGTGAGGATAACGGAGGCAGCTGATGGTAAGGAAATATGCAGAAAAAGGGACATTTGCTGGGATTAGAGGTCACAGGGAGTTAAAGATAGAGCCTAACGAGGAGGGAGCTGTGTGAATGGAGCATTGATGGGCCATGGAGAGAGGGTATATTTGGCCTTCATGCTGCCTTGCACAAATTTGTCACTGCATGCATGTTGGATGCTATGGCGCAGTCCGACTATGAATATCTGTAATGATCCCAGCGGGGTGTGTGTGTGTGTGTGTGTGTGTGTGTGTGTGTGTGTGTGTGTGTGTGTGTGTGTGTGTGTGTGTGTGTAGCCCAGCCTAGTCGTAATGACGCGCTGGACCTTGGTCTAGAATCACTGAGGGGCTTTTGTTTCTCCTAATGAGGAAGAGTGGGCTTGTGTTGAGGGAAGCTGCGCAGTGTCAACGCGCCCAGAGGACATTAGCCCTCGGCGTGCTATCGTTCAGCGCAGTCGCAGGTTTGTGAAGTGGTTTTCTCAGAGCCATAGTTCATTTGGCTAAATATACAGTTTAAAGCGGAGCGGCGGCGCTCACTGACTTTAGAATCAGTAATCTGGGCTCGCGGCTTCGAACGCTCGGATGTTTGTGGGCGAGTGACTGGCAAGTTTTCGCTAAGTTTAGCCGGCTTCCATTTAGCTTGGCACCGGCTGGTTTTTTATCTAAAGGCCAGCGTTGAATAAAGGGCTGCGTCTGAGAAGCCAGAAGTCCTTCATTTGCAGCCTTGAGAGAAGACAACACTTTATTATACTTACTGCTGTAAACATCTTAATTATGGTGGAGGCCAAAGGCCGCATGAAACCCCTAAACAGCAGCCGAGGGCTGATTATATCAAGCGTCTTCCATCCCTCCTTTTCCTGCCTGTGTCGAGCAGCGCGTGTTCTTCCTGATGCCTTTGTAACGCGTCGCCTCCAAACATACGCGATGCCTCCGCGCTGCGGCCGACAACAATGGGAGGACGAGGCCGCATCCGCCGCGTCCGCTCCTGTCGCTACATGCACATGCTTCATTCCTGAGCAGGGCTGCAAAGCGGTGCGTGCACTAATACCCCCGGCTCTCCTTTCCACTGCCATCTGCTAAATTCCAGCACGGAGGGCATTTTCGCTTGGCAGCGCCCTCTCTCTCTCTCTCTCTCTCTGCCATTTCCTACCCCTCTCGCCCCCAACCCACCTGCACTCACCCCCCCCCCCCCCCCCCCCCCCCCCCCCCCCCCCCCCCCCCCCCCTCTGCACACATGGCATCATGTGAGATGTGACTGCAGGGCAGCGCTCTCTCCTGCAACAGAAAGAAAAACTGCTGCTGTGGCTGTAAGTGCAGCGTCTGAGCTGTCCACCCCCCCCCCCCCCCCACCCCCACCCCACGTTACATCAGCTTATTCTTTATATGTCTGCTAAGGCTTTGTGGAATCACAGTAATGGGAGAGCAATAGTAATATGCCAGGCATTGTGCTGGTGTTTTCTATGGGGAAAAAAGGCAAACAAAGGAAACACTGGTACGGGTTTGGGGACCAGAATTGGATTTGCCCGGCAAACACGCTCTGTGAAATAATGGATTCTGAAAGGTTTTCTCAACACACCGAGAGGTGTGAACGTCATTACGAGCGCCTGATACGTCCAAACGAAGGCTCCGTGGGCCGTGGAACGAGTCTTTCACATGGGGCCGTGACGGCCGGTAGAAAAGAACGGCTGCTATGATGATGCTTCATAAACTGTATAAATGTTTTGTCTATTAGGATTCACCCTGAGCTTATAGCAGCACCTTCCACTTGCTGAAGCTATACATTCAACATAGAAGTACAAGCTGTGAATGTCACAGTAAACGGGGGAAAGCTTGACTCTGGGAGGAACAACGTCCAGCTAATTCTGACTGCAGGGACTGCTCGCTGCCAGGAGACCACCTAGGAAATAAACAGGGGGGGGGGGGTTTAGAGACGCGGGGGCGCCGCCGAGTGCGTCGCTCTCCTGGGAGGGGGTGGGGTGAGGTTGGTGGGGGTCGTGCTTTACTTGACTCCAGAGGTCAGAGCAGGGAGGAAACTGATGGAAGCTGGACGGACAGGAGGCCCTGCCGTCAAAAGCCTTGCGCCCGTGTGTGTGGTCCCTCCATGTCCACATGTGTGGAGGCCACGGCCTTTGGGTTTAGGCCCAGACGTGCAGTAAAACGGCTTCAACTGCTGCTCTTCCTTCCGTCTTTTGCACGGCTCGTATCTGGATGATCTGGCCCTGATTAACGCTCCTCGGCTCCAGAGGTGCTCCCTCTAGAGAGAGGAGAGATGATACAAAGAAAAGATCGAGTAGAAAAGAAAAGTAGGGACGAGATAGTGTAGAGATAGCGATGAGAGAGAGATATAGATATAGATCTCGGTCAGAGAGAGAGAGCGAGAGCTAACGAGCGAGCAATAGCTAGATCTCTCTTCTAGCTAGTATCAAGAAAGAGAGAGATAGAGAGAGAGATAAACTAAAAGAGCAGAGAGTAGAGAGGAGCTCTATATCGCTACCTTAGATACTATATCTCTCCTCTCTCTCTCTCTCTCTCTCTCTCTCTCTCTCTCTCTCCTCTCTCTCTCTCTCTCTCTCTCTCGCTCTCTCTCTCTCTCTCTCCCCCTCTCTCTCTCTCTCTCTCGCTCTCTCTCTCCAGCCGTCCTCGTTTGGCTGTTTAGCACCTCGACCTCATCTCCTGCCTTGTGTTTCACTGGGCGAGAGGGACAGGCAGTCTAGACGCTGTCAGAGGGGTAGAGACAGAGGAGAATCGATTGAAGCGAACAAGAGCAATTTCACGTCTCGGCCGCGACGGCGTCGAAAGCGGCGCCTCTCTCCCTGCGCCGTGTGCGCAAATATTTGTGCATTCATGCAAATGTGTGAAGCACCGAATACTTAGTGAAAAGGAACAGGTGGAGTAGAACTAAGTGGATTTCATTGCCTTGTTCACCTTCACGCCGCCTCCTCTCTCCGCCTCTTTCTGACCTTCATCCTCCTCTCTTTGAGTCCTCTTTCACTCTGTGTGCGCTCACTCTTGCAATTTCATTTCCTCCCCTGGTCTCTCTGTGATGTGATACATCGTCCTGCAAATCAATGTCTCCGTTCTGACAGCGTTGTTGGACATCGCTTGCCCGATCTTGTGCTAACCACAGAGAACCACCATCATACTTGTGGCTAGTTTTCTTACTAACCGTGCTGCTGTTTTGCTGTTGTCTGACAGTGTGTCATTTAGCAAAAATGAATTAAGGACTCGGTCGCTGTAGATAAACGAATAAAATCGCATACATCCCAAACGTTTACATCTGGAAGCTAAATCTAATGCTGTAATTGGCAGCCAGCTATCGTCGGTTACTATAAAGACTTGAAACATGGTATCATGGCTCTGAGAAAATACGCTCAGCAGTGTCTCCAGAGCGTTTTGATTTATACGCCATATCTTATCTTTATGGCAGGCTAAACGAGCTGCCTGCTCAACGGAGATAAGAGCACTGTCAATAATCTCATCTCTCTTGACAAGAAAGCAAGGAAGGGTATCGCCCCGGCTGTCAGCTCTTCTGCACTGGTGCCACAGCAGTGAATCCCAATGTCCTGTTTCTTCCAGCCTTCCAGCTGAACTTTACTCCACTTCTGGAACTCTTAACTTAATTTTCACGCGATGCCTGCGTACAGTGACTTAGCTTGTGGAGTGTAGTTTCCTTTTGTTCTGGTTTTACTGTGGAACAAAGGAAATGATAAGAGGCAAACAACCAAATAGCTTATCTAATGAACGCTGCAGCATGTGATGTGGTCCATCAGCTCCGCGCCATCACTGTTGCACAGTAATGGTGGATAAGCGTCCCTTTGATCCCCCCGCATCCTCGCTGCCTCCCATCACAATGAGGGCTCGCCAGCGGGTACAGTAGCTTACTCTTAGACGCGCCGCGCGCTCGGCATGTTAATTCGTTTGGCTCCGGGGCGCCGAACAGCCATTTTGAAGGCGTGAAGTTGACGGAGAGGCACCCGCGCGAGGCGGACGAGCTTCAGCCCCTCGTGACAGCCCTGATCACAGAGAGGGGGCGATGGGAAGGACGTCTGATCACAGGAAGCTACCTGGCGTCTGTCAGGAGGCGGCGCCGGGTTTTTCACAGAAGACGCCGGCAGGAAAATGAGCTTTACCTGCGCGCGTGTGTGAAGTGAGGAGGGATTTGGGGGTAATCTGCATGTAAACGGGAAGAAAGGAGTGACAGACAGGACGGGGGGGGGGCTGCTGAGCGCGCTGGAAGCAGTTGATCATGTTCCTGACAGGAAGGAAATGAGAAGGGAAAAAAACGAGGAGCGGAGCGGGTTCTGACTGAGACGAGGAAGTCGGCGAATGAAAGGACGGGTCTGGTTTAATGGCGGTGCGAAAGGCGAGGGCTCGGGGTGAAATGTGAGGGATGCCAGGGAAGCTGAGCAACGAGACACGCTGCGTGAGCGATCGCAGCGCGAGCAGCTGAGATCCAAAGTTCTAACTGCAGAAAGACAAGAATGCCCATAAACCATCCACTCTGACGCTAGGGTGAAAATGGGGAAGATATTAAAATGCCAACATCTTTAATACAAGTGTCTAATATTTATAGCATGCATTATGCATTTCTAGTCTTTTTGCCGGAACTGTAAGTGGAGTGTGTCTTACTTTGCAGAGTATTAGATGCTTCTGTGCAAGACAGAAATTTAACAATGCTCTTAGAGCTGTAATGCGGTCATTATATATCCAGGAAGTGCTTTGAAAGGTCTGTGGTGCTGGCTTTTACAGTCTCTCCCACTGTAGTACTCTGTTTAATGATTGGTGAGCACAGCCGAGTCCAACAGGAAGAAGGCCTGTGTTTTACACCCTCCGAACGGAATGAGACGCACAGGAATGGAAACACCGCAGGAATTTGTTCTGGGGAAAAAAAGGACCATCACTGCGCTGTTTTTTTAAACATGTCGCACCTGCAAAGCCTGTTGTTTTTTGGCCCCATAGACATTAGCGGTTGTGTAACACGTCTGTAATACTGTATCATCACTCGTTAGCAGGCTCGTCTCCTTTCTGCATCCAGCCATTCTGGAACCACCTCTGTTTGTAGCTCTGCTTCGGTCTCCACCGTCTCCTGACACAAACATCTGTCTGGACGTTCACCTGTGTTTGCACATCTGCATGGCTTTTCTCAACCGCTGCCTGCTGCAGTAGAAAGGGAACAGGAACCAAAGCTGCTGCTTTCGCTGCCTTGACTCGAGCCTTGTTGAGGGCAGAAGACGCTAATCTCTGGTTTTACTGGCGTAGACTTGATTAGACTGGACGAGAGGCATGTCTGCTATGTCTGAGTGATCATAGCAGCAACTGCAGCCCAGGATGGTGTGCACGCTTTGGCAGACCATCGCTGTTTGAACCGTGTGGTGGCTTCAATATAAAAGCTTTCTGGAAGTAATTAGCTTTAGGGTTGTCATGGTGTCAGTCAAATAAATACGATGATATATATAAAGTTTAGAACAACATCAGTAGGTGTGGTTCAACTACAGCACAGACATGTAATAATAAGGAAAAGCTGACTCGTTTTTAGCATATTCCACAGTTCTACATGGGTCAGATGATCCGACCTTTAACCAATAGATAACCAATTTTTGCATTTGTGCAAAAGAGGCCAGAACAAGCGAAGCATTGTCAAGTATCCAGTAAAAGCCCTGTTTGTGTGAAGGCCTGTTTGAGTTGCTTTGTAACTCCGTTTTGAGGATGTCAGGTAGTTCTGCTCCCTTCCAGGGTGAAAATAGTCGCCTCTCACATTTACCGTCGCCACGTCGATATGTGTCACATCCTGAGATAAATATTAAAGAGAGAAAGTCAAAATGAGAAGAAGTTTGAGGAAGTAGTCACACGCTGGTGGTATTAATGCACTCCCCCCAACACTATTAGACACGCGTACTCACAGACGTTGGGATTACAAATCCTTGCCTCAGGCTTTGTTTCCCAAATAACGCTATTATCAGTCAGTCACCGTTATATAAGCGCTCTCTCTCTCCCTCTCTCCTCTATGTATGTACACAAAGAAAAGAGGCGCATACAAACAAAAAAAACAACTCTTATTATATTCACTATGTCAAATTCAAATTGAGGTTATAGCAAATCACGAGAGTTTCTTTTCTTGAGAGCTCGCTGATAATTTGAACATCTGAGGAAGTGAAGCTGCAGCTTTTGATGCGTGCGTGGAGGCCCGGCCATTCAGCGTGTTTTTAATTAACGACAACACTGGCTCCTTTATATAATTTGTATGCTAATAGAGGCCATTAACTGCAGTAACTCTCTATGCCTTTGCAAAATCACTCAGAGCTGCAAAACTGTTTTATGTACTTGAGTAATTAAAGATTGGACGAGGCTTTTTTAGGCCCACACTTTGGCTTCCACTTCCATTAGGGAACGCGTTTGTTCACAGAGTTCCCAAGAAGCATCTCACAACGCCGCCTATTTCTTAACAGTCTGAGGTCGACGGCGGTGCCAGAGAGGAAACTACTACGAGTGACCACCAATAAAAGCGAATGAGCGACTGATGACTCGTGTGGGATCCGTGTTTTCAGTCTTGAGTCTGGGATTTAATGGGCGAGTTAAAGCCTCCAGCTGGCTTATTTTAGACAGACCACAGTTGGGATAATCACCCACCTCCTCTCTTAAATTCATTCATAGAGTGAGGAATCCCAGCAGAAAACAGCGGCTAACCTCGCTGCTCTAATATATTCCCACAGGAAGGCCTCCAGCTCTAATACGTCGGCTCCTGCTATGGGCCTGCAAGACTCCTTAATGCACTTATAAACACCCCCCCCCCCACACACACACACACAAACACATAATATTGCCTAGAGTAGTGCTCTGGCAGGAATAATTATAGACGGCGGTGCATTTCCTGCGCTCCACCGTGTGCAAACAGTGTTTATCCGGGAGCTTTTTGCCTACTTCACGTGTTTACGCCGTGGCACTAGTTGGAAGCAGGGTCACATTATTGTGCTGTCTGAACGTCTGGGCGTTCATGCTCACAGCTGCTGTACAAGGATGTTCCAGCGCCTGATACGAGAGCCGGCGCTTCCCTTCGCGCCCTCACGCTGGGGAGCTGCGACGCCATGTATTCACCACGTGCTCGGAACAGCAGGAGCTCAGAGCGCTGGTAGAAAAGTGGATTTGCCTTTAGATATGCATATAGATGTGGAGTTGATGCATAAATGCATGAAGCACCCCCCACGTACCTGGAGCTGCTGCATTTGTTATGGGGACTACATTGTAATTGAATATAATCCCTTTGCAGAGCGGCGTCTGGGGAGAAGGCACAGAGACCCTCAGGGAGAGGGGGCGAGGAGAGGAAGAGGAGCAGGAGGCACCTTGATTCAATCAGCATAAGGCAGTTGACGCGTTAAGGCTTCCAGATCCGGCAATGATTCACATAATGAGGACGCGTGGCTGCTGCCTTATTATAGTTTTTTAACTTGCGACGCGTCTCTGAAAGGAAAATAATTGTAGATCCAGAGGCTGGAGTCGGGCAGGTTGATAAGCCCAGTTTACCTTGTTTAATTGAAGTTTGCTCAGCGCCTCCCGCCGCGCCGACCTGCATTCCTCCGCTGTGGACCGTGTGGGGCGAGGGATTGACAGGGTGGGGGGGGGGGGAGAGAGACGGAGTGAAAGCGACAGGCCGAGGGAGGGAGCTGCTGCAGGAGGAGGGAGACGATGTGATGTGACAGTGGAGAGTGGGCAGGAGGGAGATGGAGGGGGAGGTGCAGCTATCTCGTAGGTGTTATCAGGTTAAGCCACCCACCGCTGGCTGTCGCCATGGTGACACCATGGCAACCACCAGGTGTTCAACCAGGAACGGCCTTACGTGAAGGCGCATGGCATTTTAAGGCTAAATGTGAAGTTCTTCTAATCTCATGGAAGCAGCTTAACCCGCGTTGGGCCACAGGGTCCGCGGGGTCGGAGCGGAGGTCAAATGTCGCCGCTACCGATGATCACATATGGTTTTCGTACGTACGTCTTCATGGGTCTCGCGTGTTAGAGCCGTAAGCTGATTTGATAACGTGCTTACAGAGATGTCCGTCTCGATCCACTGGCGCTCGCGCTGTTACATCACCGCTCTGTGTGCGACTGGGTTCGGACTGACAGACGCTCGGCACATGGCGGCACAGACGCAAGAATCACACACACACACACACACACACACACACACACACACACACACACACACACACACACACACACACACACACACACACGTGCCCTGGCCACGCGCGCACTGCGGGCCAGACACACAAGTACAGTAGAAACGCGGCGCAGACCTCCGCTCTGGCTTTTAAAGGCACGCGGCCCATCCTGCCAGTTAAGAGATCAGCTCTGATCTGTGTCCTAATGCCAGGCAGCTGGATTCACATGCATATTAATGCTTCTGCGCATCCTGACAATTTAAAACGTGCAGTACGGGAAAAAGAAATCCAAGAATTTGGCCAAGCGTGAAATAGCAGTGTGCTGCGTTTGATAATGAGCAGTTTAAGCGGTTTCTTCAGCGTTTTACAGTCTAAAGGACCGTGCGCTTATCTCTCCACCTGCCCTTTCGCTTAAAATTGTAATTTTTCGATGCAAAACTCTGAATAAATGAATATGTCGCACTGGTGTGGTACAGGAATGTCAGGGAATCTCAAAGGGGCCTGTTGGGAAACGATGATGGCGCCGACCTCAGCAGAAAGGAGTCATCGTTAGCTGGAGGTCAGGATGCTGGAGGTTAAGATGACGGACTGAGGCCGTTCCACTAAATGTTGCTGAAGTTTCCTACTTCCTGATGTAACACGGCCGATCGTCTGACGACTGGCTGAGCCGCTCTGACCTCAGACTGGAAAGAGGAGTCACCTGAGAACCAGACTCTAACGCTGTTGCTCCTTTATTACCATGCTTGGCTTCACCAGTGGCCACTGGGAAAAGCAATTCAGGGCAAGTTGCACATTTTCATTATTTTAGTTTTCCCAAAGCTCCCAAGTTGTTCCTGTTCCTGCGCTGTGGGCTGTTTGTGCAGCCAGAGCCAAGTTTAGTTTATTAGTTACAAAGGCATGTGATTCATAAGCAAACTCAGTCAGAATGAGCTGGCATCAGCCCAGTAGTGATGGGCAAGTACACCACTCGGATTCAGTCTCATGAGTATCAGGCAGGAAAAGGAACAAGGAGGAGGTGGCGGCTGATCCGAAGTTTCAGAACTGGGGACTGAAGGCAGAGGAACGGGATTAAATAGATGAGAGGAAAGTGAGGAGGAAGTTGGAGAGACGGGTGAGAGTTGATCCTGCGGAAGGATGCTCCTCTGAGGCCTCACATCCTTCTCCTGTTACCGATTAAGTTACTGGGCTGGAACCCGTGCGCTTCCTGAGCCGACCGTGTGGGACGCTAGTTGTTCCTCCTTCTCATTCATCCGCTGGAGTGTTCGAGCGCGCCTCTGACTCACCTTGTGTTCTACCTGCCTTGCAGATAAACCTGCGCCTCATCTTAGTCAGCGGGAAGACGAAAGAGTTCCTCTTCTCTCCCAACGACTCGGCCGCGGACATCGCCAAACACGTGTACGACAACTGGCCCATGGGTGAGTAGCGCGGGTCGGACAGCACGAAAACGGCCAGTACGCTGATGTTGCCATGGCAACGGTCTCGTCTCCGTCAGCTCACTGTCCTCGTGTGCTCACATTCCACATAGATGATCAATAGCAGACTCGCATTGAGCTGTTCTTATATACGTCACATTATTGCATAAGACCATCTGCAGCTTGTCTGGTAACGAGGGAGCCGCTAATGGACCCAGAGACCGGGTTCACGTCCGCAGGGTGTGTCGTTGTGCAGCGCCCGCACTCAGACGCCTGGTTCCTCCACGGCCCGGCGGCCTCCTCTGCGCACCGACCGTGGTCGCCGCCTCCGGTGTCGCCGAGGAGCTCAGATTCTCCTTGACGACGGGGCCGCGTCACTTTTGGAGGCGCGCTCGCGTTCCTCCCAGACAACGGACCCGAAGCCCCGGAGACCCGGCGCTGCCGGGTCCGGCGCTCAGCCGGAGACCAACATCTGGCGGCCAGACTGCGCTGCCGTGCAACTCCCCCTGCTGCCCCCCACCCCCATTCAAAAATGCCATCACTTTGTCTGCTTCTTCCCAGGCCACACCTTTCTGCGTGTGTTCCTCCAGCTTTTCTCACATTCTCCAGTGCGTCCCACAAAGCCCACATATTATACATTCAGTATGGAATGAGCCTAAACTACCCAAAATATCCTTAGTGCGGCTTTAGGTTGTTTTTTCCAGATTTCCTTTTTTAATGTTAGATAGAAAACATGACTAGTTCAGTAGATGAAAAACTCAAAGCATTCCCTCCGATATGAACGTAGTTTGTTTCCCTTAATTACAAGTTGTGTTTTAATTTAGTTTCTGTGAAGCTGTTTAGTCAAATTGTAAAATGCGTTTTGCACATTTTGCAGTTTATCATTTTACACTAATCATGATGTTTTATGGGAGAAGTCATTTTAGTGATAATAAGGAAGGAGAGTGAGATGAGATAAGCCAGAAATGAAATTGTATGAAGCTTGTATCTTGTTTGTCTTACGCTCTCTTTCCATCTGTCCCTGTTTTTCCCTCAGACTGGGAGGAGGAGCAGGTCAGCAGTCCCAACATACTGAGGCTCATCTACCAGGGACGTTTTCTACATGGAAACGTAACACTAGGAGGTGAGAAAACACACACAACCTGCGTGTTCGCAGGCGAGCGCACAAAGTCGCAGCGTTGTGTTGCTGGAAATTTCTTTTGCCGCTCTCATCTTTTTCCCCGGGCTGCAGAACAGAGGCACCTCAGTGCTCCGGACAAGCCCGCTTTGATGGCGAGAGGGAGGAGAGAGGAAATACAGAAAAAGAGAGGAAAGAGGCTGGTCAGGAGCTGCAGCGGCGTTAGAGCCGGTCTCAGGCAGCACAAAGAAGAGCCAGAAAGAGAGGGAGCCGTGAAAGCGAACGCCCTGAGTGAGGAGCCGTCCACTCACTGCTCCCTGGCCTCTCTCCTGTTTTATGTTTTGTTCATAAAACACTCATCCTATTACTGCCGTCCATCTGATAATTCCCTTATCGTTGCGTTTAACGTGTTTGCGCGTCGACACAGAATCCTCTTAAAGTCCAGCCAAAACTCACAGTGGGTTTGAAATGCGCACACGCACACGGAGCGCATGCATATCACAGCGCTGCGGCTCAAGCCCTTCTGGGGGTTGTCTGGAGCACCAGTGTTGCATTTATAAGGAGATAGATGATAGGTCGTGACGTCATCACATTATCTCTCTGAGTTGTTTGTTCACACTGATTTATCGTCCAGCTTCTGCTGGGTTAAATTTGTGAACTGTTTCCTGTCTAATTGTACTGTTTGAACGAGTCACTTGATACTGATGGTGAATGTCTTTGTGCAGTGTTGCTCATTAAATAACTTCCAACTCTCCCCCCACCAGCTCTCAAACTGCCCTTAGGGAAGACCACAGTGATGCATTTAGTTGCCAGAGAGACTTTGCCTGAGCCAAATTCCCAAGGTAACCAACGCTCCGTCTCCCTTATTTCCTTTCAGGGCACCTTTCACACACTGAGCAACTTTAAACATGAAGCTCCCAGCCAGTATTTATCTCTACACATGGCTTCTGTTTTAGGAACAGCCACTGGTGCAAATAATTGCCTCCCTTAAGTGGATCCCCACGATACAACACGCCGCGCAGAACACACAGCTAATGTAAATCATATTAAATGGCAGCTCTGTGTAGCAGGAGGCAGCTTTACGTAGAAACACGGACTGAGAGCTTTAGCTAGCGGGGATCTGGCATCACTTGACATCAAACTGTTTTATGTATTATTGACCAGCTGCAGCACAGCGGTAGTAGCTGTGGAGCTGGCCATGAATGACGATGGATGTGAACTATCAAGTATTTATGGTTAAGATAAAACTAACAAGACCTGTTTTAATTTCATGACATTTAAATGTTTGGCTGTTAATGAAACATTTAGGGAATATTAAGTCAGTGTGTGTGTGTGTGTGTGTGTGTGTGTGTGTGTGTGTGTGTGTGTGTGTGTGTGTGTGTGTGTGTGTGTGTGTGTGTGTGTGTGTGTGCGTGTGTGTGTTTCCAGGTTGGAGGAACAGGGAGAAGACCGGGGAGAGTAACTGCTGTGTCATCCTGTAAACACTCACCTCCGCCGCAGGCTCTGCTTCCTTTACATCGGTCCTCGCCCTCAACATCCCGGTCCTACAAACTCGTCCCCTGTCCTGGAGCCTGTCCACCATGCGAATCCGCATACAGACAAACCCACATACACACAACGATAGAATGACAGCGGGTTCCTTGAAAATGTATTACTAATAGAGATGATTCCGTGGTGGTATTTGATTTGTGTTCATCACTGATAATTAGGGGAAGGAGCTGGAATTGCATGTGTGTTTTTGTTTTCTTTCTTTCCTAATGTGCACCTTGTATAAGCCTTCTGCCTCACACACACACGCACACACACACACACACACACACACACACACACACACATGCTCATCCTCAGCGAGTCTGCGCTTCGAACTAGCTCCCCATTGTAGCTGGTTGTCATGGCAACACAGATCCCAGGTTTGTTATGTGTGTGGCCTTGTTTTCTCGCTGAGAATTAACCACTAACGACTAACCAACATACCTGTACAAGCGCGCGCGGCCACGTGCGACGCCCTGTCTACACGATGTCCCTCTTTAGACGTGCCTGACCGGAGAAGTCAACCCAGGACACGGTCACACACACACACACACACACACACACACACACACACACACACACACACACACACACACACACACACACACACACACACACCTGTGTCCTTCATACTGCCCTGCTCTGCATGTGACTCTAAAGGTCACGCCAGCGAGTCTTTCGCAGAGCGCTGCAGAGGCCCAGCACACCCTGCTCACATTAGACAGACACACACACAAACAGGCAGCAGTCCCGTCGTCATCGCCTGTTCCACGGCGACGTCTGCGGCTGTGTTGTGACAGTCCATGCATATTACTCATGTGACTGAGCTGTGGCGCCGGCTCCCTGCCCTCCTCTGTGTCCGCGCTCCGAGGAGACGCTCGTGCTCCGTTTTTAACAGTGTTGTGAAGGATCTCTCTCTGCAGCAGTTGCTTTCTAAGCAGGGAAACTAACTTGGAATAAATAAGTATCCCGTTTGTCTTAATTGGCTTTTTACTCTCTCCTTAATTATCTCGCTCGAGTCCGTTTTGCACAACTGATGCATGTGTTCCTTGATCAGATTAATGAAAATGTATAAAAGGTTTGTTTTATTTTATATTTTTCCAATGGAAGTAATGTTCCAAACTACGGTAACGTGTAGAATATATTTAATATGACTCTTCTATAGAACACGATGGCTCTAGACCTTGTTGATATACGGTATATTGGTGTTTAGTCTATGATTGTGTCTACGGTTAGCTTCTAGCCAGTTCACAGTCACTCGCTGACAACGTCTTGTGCTTAACAGCAGAAACCAACCTAATCATTGACAGACTGTAGTTTCATTTTTTTCTGTGCTTTGTTATAATTTTTCATGTTTATAATTTAATGTAATCCTTCTTTTTCCTTTATAAAAAGAATGCTTTGTAACAGCGCTAGGTCTTAAAAAAATGTTTATATTGATCAGGGTTCCAATCTGTACAGAGACAAACATTTTCAAACCGATTGTAAATAGCACTAATGCTCCCTCGCCCCCTCCAAACTTCAAAATGGAATACATCTGTAAACTAAATAAAGGTTATTGAAGTGCGCGGCCTCTTGTCCTCACTCCCTGCACTGAAGCCTTAAAACTTTTGACTGTAAAGCGCTGACGCACCAGCGCGTCAACACGAAAGGACTCACGAGGAAGTGAATTTCTGTAGAAATTCTATTCAGTTCTCGGGAAACCGACAGTGGGTTGAGTTGCAAAATAATCAGTCAAATGTTACAGTTAAAACAAATCTGCACAACACACACACAACTGACCCAGCTGATCCATGATGATGATGATGATGATGATGTTACATATTCACAGGGTCATAACTAGACATGTTGGTGCTTGGTGAGTTTGGACGGGACTGGGCTGAGAGACGACGAGGGACCCGTCAGGCCTCAATCCTGCTTCGATGCAGGAAAAAGCTACATGGAATTTCTGAAGCAACCCTGTCGTCACTTTGTTTGCGGGCCAAAGTGCAGCGGGCCGGGCCGTGTGGAACCACCCGCTGGTCTGAGGTCAGTCAACGTGTGACGGCTGCTCTGCCGCCTCCTCTGGGAGCCTGTGGAGGTTTCCCTCTGTCTCCACGCGGTGACGGAAACGTAAAGCAGACATTCAGCAGCAGCACAACTGCTCCTTTGTTACTGCGCACACGTAGAGCTGGCCTGGCTGCCGACAGAGAGGATTGTGGGTACAGTAGTTCTGCTTAAGGTGAGACTCTGTAATGCAGTAGCGAGCATCTGCGTGAGTCAACATTTCACAGCGTCCTTTGAATATTTGTGACATTTACAGCTGGACTGTATCTATAAACGTGACAATAAAAATGAAATGGTTTCACATCTGTGGCTCCAACACCAGGCTGTGAAGGGAACATGACGATCATGCGGCTGTCATCAAGCTGCACTGCTGTTACTGGTTGTTGGATGGGTTAAATCTGACTCAACTGCAGTGATAGTTCAGCAAAGGAGTTTCCTTGCATGGTGCGTTTGAGGATCCTGCCATCTCCTGGTGAAATGCATTCATCGCATCACGACAGATACACAAAAGAGTAAATTGGATCCGCACCTACACGCGTTTCAGGAGGTGCTGTTCCTTCACCTTCTGAATTCCACGTATTTCTACTGACAATCAGCCAAACAATGTTGGAGATTTGAGCGGATTGAGCTTTAAGATGTGAAGGACCACCTGTGGCGCCACCTGCTGGTGTCCTGCTGATGGAACAAGGCCCTCGACAGGTGCAGCAGAGAAAAACAGCTCAGGAGCAAAAGCAACACATCAGCTGTTACGAGTGTTGAAGCATCAAAAGTTGCATTATTCATCATATATTTTCATATATATCCATTTATTCATATATATATCATATAAGAAGTTTAGAATGTCATTTGCATTATTTGTATCTAGATATTCATTATCTATTTATACCTCATTTATTCCATATGCTCATATAAAACAAAATAACAAGGTTAGTTAATAAAGGACTTGTCAAGTCACGTTTTGTCTGTCAGCTTCTGGACCCAGCGCCTGAAGATGCTCTTGATCTCGCTGGTCCTCAGGCAGTAGATGAAGGGGTTGATGAGGGGGGGCAGCAGGCTGTAGAAGAGTGCGGTGAGGATGCGCATGTCGGGGCTCATCTTCAGGCTGGGGATGTAGGGAGCGGTGTAGACGAACAGGCGCGGGACGTAGTAGATGGAGAGGATGCAGCCCTGGGTGGCGCAGGTGGAGAAGGTCCTCACTCGGCCCTGAGGGGAACAGCAGCCGGATGAAAATGCAGGGAAAAGGTGACAGTTCACCGACAACAGGCTGAACCTGAAAACGACGCTCTCCTTTACCTTACCTGCCCTGTGGACATGTGCAATATAGCGATTATGATACAAATGTAAGAGAGGACGATGAAGGCCAGAGGGACACAGAGGACGAACATGGCGACGGCGTAGGCGATGCTGTACTCGCGGCTGGTGTCTCCGCAGACCAGAGCCGTGAGCGACGTGCGGTCGCAGAACACCTGCGCGATCCTGTTGGGCCCGCAGAACGGCAGCGCCACCACGTTGGCGGTGCTGATGCCGGGGAAGACGTGCGCCACCACCCAGCAGAACACGGCGAGGGCCGCCATGGTGTGGTTGGTCATCAGCACCGGGTACCTGAGGACAGAGGCGCTGGGCTCACAGGCGTGCGCTCCGGGGGCCGCGATGCTGCCGCTTTTTACCTGAGCGGGAAGCAGATGGCCAGGTACCGGTCCAGGGCCATGGTCAGCAGGATCAGGGAGTTCAGGGAGCCGAAGTAGTGGACCATGTGCTCCTGGAAGATGCAGGTGTAAAAGCCCAGGGTCCCGTCGTCCCAAAAGTAGCGCGCGATTATTTTGGGCAAAGCCGTCGTGGTGAAGCCTATAAAATATATAATATAGAGAGAGAGATGGGGAATATCTGACCGTCAAGCTGAGCAAGAGTAATTATTACAGCCACAGAGCAACATTCAAACAACAGGAGCTCGTCGTCTACCGATGTCAGACAGGGCCAGGCTGACCATAGTGATGTACATGGGCTTCTGGAGGCTCTGCTCCACGGCAAACACCAGGATCAGCAGCAGGTTCCCCCCCACGGTGGTCACGTAGAGGAGCAGGAAGCCCCACGCCACCAGGTGGAAGTGCTCCGGCTGCAGACCTGGGAAGCCCACGATGACGAACTCTGTGACCTGTGTGTGGTTGTGGGCCCGCGGCTCCATGCTGAGGGCGGACACGCGCTAAGTGGAGCTGGGATTTTACCACACGCCCCCCCCCACAGGAAGGCGACACACAAGCAGCCTCCTCTCGGGCCTGAAGACTTTATGACAGGCAGATCTTACGACGCATGATGAAACCGGCCCCAGCGGCGAAAGCAGAAAGCTCCGCTATGCAATTAAAATGTCTCATGATGCTTTTGTGAGCTGGGACACAACAAACAACAGCAACGTGTTGACTGTTTATCATCATAATGTATGTTAAAGCACAGCGCTGAATTAAAATGCATCATGATGAACTGACATAAAACACATCATAGCAGCTGTTGAGTATTAGCAAACAAAACACAAGAGCTCAAATATTCTTTAAAACATCAGCACAGTTTAATGTATTTTTACTCAACTACAATGTGATATTCTGTTTTTTCGGCATCCGTGCATCTGAACTGGACACATTCACAGACGGCTTCTCGGCCGCCGTCGCCTTAAAGCGCTTTGCGGGAGCGATGGGCCTCTTCTGGACCCAGCGCCTGAAGATCTTCTGGATCTCGCTGGTCCTCAGGCAGTAGATGAAGGGGTGGATGAGGGGGGGCAGCAGGCTGTAGAAGAGTGGGGTGACTATGCGGACGTCGGGGCTCATCTTCACGCCGGGGATGTAGGTGGCAGTGTAGACGGACAGGCGCGGGACGTAGTAGATGGAGAGGATGCAGCCCTGGGTGGCGCAGGTGGAGAAGGTCCTCACTCGGCCCTGAGGCGCCACAGAACCAGCAAATGCACTTTAAATCCTATGTATCTAATATAACAAACCTCGTCATAATAACTTTAACATAATTTAATCTCACCTGTCTGTTGGCCACGCGTGATATAGAGATGATGATGCAGATGTAGGACAGGACGATGAAGGCCAGAGGGACACAGAGGATGAACATGGCGATGACGTAGGCCGAGCTCATCAGCTGAGTGGTGTCGCCGCACACCAGCGCCGCGATGGACACGCGGTCGCAGAAGACTTGGGAGATCCTGTCGGGCCCGCAGAACGGCAGCAGCGCGGTGCTGACGGTGCTGATGCCGGTGACGGCGTGCGTCACCACCCAGCAGAACGCCATCAGGCCCGTCATGGTGTGGTTGGTCATCCACAGCGGGTACCTGGGGGCAACGGACACAGCAGCCGAGCTTGAAACGAGCAGAGGGGCGAGCGGTGCCGCGAGGGCCGCTGTGGGTCACCTGAGCGGGAAGCAGATGGCCAGGTACCGGTCCAGGGCCATGGTCAGCAGGATCAGGGAGTTCAGGGAGCCGAAGTAGTGGATCATGTGTCCCTGAAAGATGCAGGTGTAGGTGCCGATTCTCCCATCATCCCACCAGTAGCGAGCGATTAGTTTAGGCAAGGCCGTCGTGGTGAAGCCTGTAGAATATATAAAGACACTCACAAGCTGCTGAGAGTAATTATTACAGCCACAGAGCAACATTAAAACAACAGGAGCTCGTCGTCTACCGATGTCAGACAGGGCCAGGCTGACCATAGTGATGTACATGGGCTTCTGGAGGCTCTGCTCCACGGCAAACACCAGGATCAGCAGCAGGTTCCCCCCCACGGTGGTCACGTAGAAGAGCAGGAAGCCCCACGCCACCAGGTGGAAGTGCTCCGGCTGCAGACCTGGGAAGCCCACGATGACGAACTCTGTGACCTGTGTGTGGTTGTGGGCCCGCGGCTCCATGCTGAGGGCGGACACGCGCTAAGTGGAGCTGGAGGTGCCGGTCGGCTCTTACCTTCGCAGGCGGAGCGACTGGCACCGGCAGCAGCGTCACGGTTTTATACAGGACCCGTGAAGAGGATGTTGACGCGACGTTGCTACGACTTTGTCCCACGGGAGGTTTTTACAGACTCCATGTCTGACATCCAGCAGCTGCAGCAATGTGTCAGGGTGACATCAGTGACGGAGGCCTTCTTGATTCTGAGGATCTCACCAGGTCTCAGACAGTGGTTGAACTGGTTCATAACTGGTTCAGAAAAAGGCTGTGGGGGCGCGTGGTGGTGGATGTATTCATGTCAGGCATCATTTACAGGTCAGAGAGGAAGAGACCAGCAGCTACTGGTGGGATGATAGGAGAATCAGGATGTATGAGTGAATATGAGTCCGCATCACGATGCTTTAGACACTGAACCCTTTATTTTAATATCGCGTTGGACGAGACACCAGTTACATCTTTATGTTTGTTGCCACACAGTATCACAATAACAGCACAAGGCCACGAATAAGACGTGAGTGTGAGACAGTGGCGGCTGCTTGGACATGATTCCAGTTCGTGTCTGGACCCAGCGTCAGAATCCCACTGGTCCTCAGGCAGTAGATGAAGGGGGTGATGAGCGGAGGAAGCAGGCTGTAGAAGAGGGCGGTGAGGATGCAGAGGTCAGGGGTCATTTTTAGGGAAGGTTAGGGGAGAAGGGAGTGGAGTGGACAAAGAAGTGGTGTAGTGTAGTGGATGGAAATGATGCAGGTGGAGAAGGGCCTCACTCTGCCCTGAGGAGAGGGAGAATCAAATGGTGTCTCTGTCACAGCAGAGGCCGAGGGACATGGCGTCAGCAGCCGACACAGGAGCCCCAGACCCGGTCCGGCTCGACATCACCTGAGGACACGGGAATGAGTTTGGTTCCACCTGAGGAGAAGCAGAAGGCCGGGTATGGATCCAAGGCCATGTTCAACAGGATCCAGGAGTTCAAGGCCTCAAAGTTGTGGATCCTGGAAGAGACAAGTGTAAAAGCTCAGACTCCCGTCGTTCCACCAGTAGCGAGCGATTAGTTTAGGCAAAGCCACCGTGGTGAAGAAGAGAGGACGAAGTACGAAGGCCAAATGAAACTGGTAACTTGTGAAAAGAGCAACTAGTACTTTTGTACCACATGTACTGCTTAGTACTATGCATGCACCCGCATAAAGTACATAGTGGGTACATGCATCCATCCTCTGGCTGCCAGTGAAACCAGGGCACTGGTGCCTATTGATGATTGACTTGATTAAAGGTCAGTTGCATCATCTTAGTTCTATGAGTTTTGTGGATTGATGAGACAGAGATGAACAAAAAACAGTTTTAAAAAAACGTATAATGCAGCAAAACGATGACATTTTAATGATGATATTTACGGTCATAGATTAGATATAACTTACAAATATGTTACATGTTTGTTTCTATAAAATGTGTTTCCATTTTACTTTCACTCTGTGTAACTATAATTATTATACTACAACTATATCCTGTATTTGAAATATATTTTCTCACATATTACAACCAAATCAAAATGATTCACAATAATAAAAAGCTGATTTAAAGAAGTGTGAACGCAACGCACACAAGACTCCTGTGTATTTTACCACTCTTACAAAAACAAACATACAATAACAAGCTGCGACATCTACGTGAAAAATATTTGCATGTATGTCTGCGTCTGCAGGGAACCAGCGCCTCTGAGGATCAATTAGTCCGTCTGATCATAACAAGCGCATGCAACACTGTCTACTGGGAAACACCCTGGTACGAGGAAAACAAGGTCCGTCCTGAGGGGACGCGTGCAGGACGGGAGTCCCTCGAGTCAGACAGACGGCAGACGGACGAGGTCAGATTTACTCTGAAAGCCATGATGATCACGTTGGTTCTGTTTATGTGGGAAGTTCAACTCATGGAGCATCTCAGCACCACCACCACGTTAAAAGAATGACTTTTACTATTATTAACATGTCACTTAAAGCTGATTTAAGCTTGTTAAATTCCAGATTGCAAACGTGCTTCTTTGCTTTGTTTTAGTTAATGTGAAACAGTAATAATGAAAGAAAAAATACTGCTAATGTCTGATGAGAATAAGGATGAGGTTGATTGCACACAACATCCTTTAAAATGTCCTTAGTGTCACCCTTGCTGACGTGTTTGTTAACTTAATGCTGCTTATTTCCCCCAAGACTCACATTTATAGGAGGATTTGGTGTAATAACCGTTCCCCGCAGGCCTTTACTTCGTCCCATTGTTCATGAGCTGTGGTGAAGCCTTTCTGAGGGACATCTTCACACGCTGTATCCCCACAGAGCTAATTTCATTAATATGGACACAATAGCTAATGATAACCCCCATGCGTTTGAGTGCCCTGGAGCTTTAATAGTCTCTTGAGGCTCTGATATTGTTTTAGCCACAGTTCACCAGGTTAAATTAAATACATTATATGAGTTTGTATCATTCATTTAAGGCGTGTTCTGTAGTGTAAAATGATGTAATGATGTAGAAAAGTATGTAATCAAGCAATAGAGCAGCTCATTAAATATGAAATGTGAAGAAATGTGAATGGGAAATAAGTTCTGACACAAATAATCAACTTATTAAATTTATTCTATAAGTTCTGACACAAATAATCAACTTATTAAAGTTATTCTATAAGTTCTGACACAAATAATCAACTTATTAAAGTTATGGTAAAAGTTTGTGGCCTCGTGAGACGTCTTCGTTTGCAGCCTATGTGACGCAGCCTCCGTCTGTCACCCAACAGGATGCGACGCCTTCACCTAATTGTGCCGCTTGTGTCATCATTCTGCATCAGTGACAAACAAGTCATTAAGAGGCTCATTAGGCAGAGCTGGGCCCTCAACATGGGAGCCACAGGACCGGGCTCACCAGCACCAACAGAACTTAGAGGCAGCAAACTTCATGGAAACACAGCGTTTCATACTGTAGCTGAGGGTATTTAAGTGTATACGGGTTCCATATTGGACTTTTATTGGCATTAATCAGGATCACTTCCTGTTGATGGACGGTTTTGTGAAGTGTTTTTGTGTGAAGTGAAGTGTCCACTGATGACAGAATGCGCCTTTAATTATTCATGATTCATGCATTTGATGAGCTTTTTTGTTACAATACACCAGACAGAGGTCAAGTCCAGCTGCTGAACAGATCACTTCGATAATGGACTCGTTCAACTCAGCTCCTGAAACAAACCTGACGTTTGTGCGTCCTGCGTATTTCATAATCCGGGGGTTCGTTGACATTCCCGATATCAAGTATTACTATGTGTTCCTCTTCTTTGTCTATATCATGTCAGTGCTGGGAAACGCGGCAGTGATGGCTCTGATATGCCTGGACCATCACCTGAGGACCCCCAAGTACGTGGCCGTGTTCAACCTGGCCTTCGTGGACGTGTTCGGCAGCTCCGCTCTGGTGCCCAAGGTCCTCGACGTCTTCCTGTTCGACCATCCCAGAATCCCCTTCAGCGACTGCCTGGCCTTCATGTTCTTCTGCTTCACCTGCCTCTGGGTGCAGTCCTTCAACCTGGTGGCGCTGTCCTACGACAGGCTGGTGGCCATCATGTTCCCTCTGCACTATCCGGTGAAGGTCACCCACCGCTTCATGTTTTCGATGATCGCCTCCTTCTGGCTCTTCGTTATCGTTGCTCATGTCATTGCTGTTGGTTTTCTCACCCGACTGTCCTTCTGTGACTCTGTGGTCCTTAACAGCTACTTCTGTGACCATGGCCCATTGTTCCGCCTGGCCTGCAATGACTTTACCCCCAGCCTGGTTATTGCGCGGTTGATAACGGTTCTCACCCTTTGGATCCCTCTGGTTTTCATCTTGTTAAGTTACCTCTGTATTGGCTATGCACTGTCTAAAGTCGCCACAGTTCAAGAGAGAGTGAAGGCCGTTAAAACCTGCACGGCCCATCTTTCATTGGTGATAATCTACTTCATCCCAATATTAGTCACATTCACTATGAATACGAATATTCACCCAAATGCCAGAATCATAAACCTGTCGCTGACCTCGGTTTTTCCTCCCATGCTCAATCCATTCATCTACGTCCTGCAGACGCAAGAAATAAAAGCATCGGTGAGAAAAATAGTAAAAATGAGAAAACGATCCAAGATAACAATGAGGAAAGTGATGCTAAAATGAGCACTGGGAACATTATGGGATGTGTTCAGAATATTCAGTGCATTACTGATTTGAGCATAAGGTTCTTGATGACTGGGATGTTAGAACCAAAGACTGAGCTTCATCATCATCACACAGAGAGTTCGGTGCCGCTGTCAAGGGCATCATTAATATTGTTATGAGCTAATTTGAGCTGCTGTCTTCTGTGATCATGTAACTGCTCTGTTTTATATATGGTAAATGTGAACAATCTCATTACGAGTAGAAACAAGGTCAAGTTAAAGTGAGTTAAACGTAATGTTTGACAAATAGTGCAAAGATGTTGAAATAAATGTTGCATATATTGAATATATAAAATATGTGTCTATTTTGTGTCTAGTGAGTTTTAAGTTACACGTGCATCCACAGAGAGTCTGTTTTGACCCTTGTGAACTGGAACAGTGACAGGATCTGCGCCATGGATTCATAGAACGACCTCTAGGTAGAGCTGTTTTACACCCGGGTCTGTGGTTTTTCTTCCCACCTGACTCTAATCACACACTTAGTGGCCATTTTCTTTAATTACCACTTTGTTGGTTTGTTTGCTGACTCTTGGTGTAGCTCCTCAGTCTTCTTTTTGTGTCTTCATAACTGTCTCTTTATGTCCATGACCTGATTTGACCCTGTACTGGTCCTGACCACAACCCCTTATTGGACCTTCTCCTTTCCTGGACCTTATGTGAGCTTGTCAGTGTTGTTGGTTTATTTTGCTGTACGTCCTCTCGTCCTCGAGTTTGGGACAGTTGGGACAAAGCTTAATGAACTCTAGATATGTCTTATATACAATGCTGTGTCTATGATGTACTGCTCATGTTATTTATAATCTTTAATACTTCAGCTTTTTTAACTTGCAGTGCACAGATTTTTAAAAACATGACGTTCAACTTGTGCATCTTTGTGTAAACCTCAAATGCTGATGTAAACATTTTGGTGCCTGAGACTCAGATGATGGGGACGTTTTTTGCTTTGGATCATTATTATAGTTGCTTTTCAGAGCCTAAACCCTTTTCAAGGCTCCTTACATTAAAAATTCAAAGGACTTACTGACGTGGGAAAAATGTTGTTCCACTACACACACAACTTGCAATAAAGAAAAGGCCTTGTCTGATGCTGAGGGGCCAACAAACCCAGACTCAGGGGAGCAGACGTTGTCATTATTTGACAGAAACTCGGAGGGAGGCTGCTTCGTCTCTGCCATAGAAGCCAAAACGGGACAGTGCTGAGAGGAAGGAGAGCGAACGCTTCACTGTACACCGGCCCACAGAGGACGTGACTGTATAAACCTCTGGACTATGGAGTTCTTCAACTCCGCTCTTGGGAGGAACATCACGTTTGTGCATCCTGCGTATTTCATAATAGGTGGTTTGTCTGGAATCCCGAACATTAAACATTACTACGTGTTTCTGTTCTTTGTTTACGTCATCTCTGTGCTGGGAAACACGGCTGTGATGGCCGTCATATGTCTGGACAGTAACCTGAGGACCCCAAAGTACGTGGCCGTCTTCAACCTGGCCTTCGTGGACCTGTTTGGCAGCTCCGCTTTGGTGCCTAAAGTCATCGACGTGTTCCTGTTCAACCACCCCTACATCTCCTACAGCGACTGCCTGACCTTCCTCTTCATCTGCTACACCTGCCTCTGCATGCAGTCCTTCAACCTGGTGGCTCTGTCCTACGACAGGCTGGTGGCCGTCACCTTCCCTCTGCACTATTCAGTGAAGATCACCCACCGCTTCATGTTTTCTATGATCGCCTCTTTCTGGGTCTTGGCTATTGTAGCTCTCCTGATCGCAGTCGGCCTCATTACTAGACTGTCCTTCTGTGACTCTGTGCTCATTAACAGCTACTTCTGTGACCATGGTCAGATCTATCGACTGGCCTGCAATGACAACTTTCCCAGTTATGTTCTGAGCTGTTTGTACCCGGTTCTAATGTTCTGGCTTCCACTAGTTTTCATCCTGTTGAGTTACTTATATATTTGCTGCACATTGGTTAAAGTGGCCACGCCTCAACAGGGACTCAGGGCCTTTAAAACCTGCATAGGTCATCTGTCATTAGTGGCCATTTATTTCATCCCCTTGTTGATCACGTTCACTTTAATGGAGAATATTCATCCCAACGCCAGGATCATAAACCTGTCTCTGACCTCCGTCGTTCCTCCGATGCTCAACCCCATCATTTATGTCCTGCAGACACAGGAAATTAAAGAATCTCTAAAAAGGTTATTAAAAATCAGATTGAAACCTAAAATAGCAGCCAAGAAGCCGACCTTAAAGTGACTTAATGTGATGTGTCTTATAATGTATTTTAGCTTCTACAGTAATATACGCTCAGTTTGCTACAATGGTCTGTAGAAATAGAAAGTTGTAGATTCAAGCATCATTTACAGTACAAATATTTGTAAAAGAAGTTATGTAACTAAAATGCACATTAATTATGATGTAGCTATCAAACATATTTACACAATTGTTCCAAATAAAACTAAGGTTTTGTTTTTGTGTGTTTTAAATACTGACCTAACAGAAAGCTTTAGATAACGTATCTTTAAAGATGCATCCATTACTTTAGTTGTGGGAAGTCATTTTATAAAGTAATCTGTACAATAGAAAGACAAAAATAAATAATATTCACCAGTTGCTGTCTTTCATGTAATTAGTTGTGTCCTTGTTAAAGATGTTATACATTTATGATTCTTCTTTTACATGAGTTTGTACCAACTTTCCAGTTTGCCAGTTCATTTTCGCTGCATCAGAACTGAGTGTACAACTTAAATTACATTATTATTCCTAATAAATTATTTTTGTGATTAATGGATTGAAAAACAGACACAGTGGCGTGATTTTCAACCTGCGGCTTCTCCGGGTTTCTCCGTAGTCTCTGCAGCGCATTGTCCATCTAGCTGTCATGTCCATTTTGAAACCACCTGAAGTCATTACCCAGAATGCACTGCAACACAATGACAATTTACAAACAGCTGCATTTATAACTAAACTATAACAGCAAAGACATATATTAAGTTGTGTGTGATGTTTAGATTTGAAAATAACAAGAACCTAATAACGCCTCCAAGTTGTAATAATCACAGTTGCTTTTAGGTGTGAACTCCTGTAAAACTCCTGGGAGGAGACGTTGCTCATATAAAACAGAACCACACAACAGGTCTGTGTCTCTAGGTTGACTCCCAGCTTTATCCAGAGAAGTCAACAGCGGCAGAAAGCTCATCTCTATGTAGTTCTTCACTGTGCTTTGGACTCAACTATGGAGTTATTCAACTCTGCTCTCGGGAAGAACATCACATTTGTGCATCCTGCGTATTTCATAATAAGTGGATTAGTTGGCGTTCCTTATATCAAGTATTACTACGTGTTTCTGTTCTTTGTTTACGTCATCTCTGTGCTGGGAAACACGGCTGTGATGGCCGTCATATGTCTGGACAGTAACCTGAGGACCCCAAAGTACGTGGCCGTCTTCAACCTGGCCTTCGTGGACCTGTTTGGCAGCTCCGCTTTGGTGCCTAAAGTCATCGACGTGTTCCTGTTCAACCACCCCTACATCTCCTACAGCGACTGCCTGACCTTCCTCTTCATCTGCTACACCTGCCTTGACCTGCAGTCCTTCAACCTGGTGGCTCTGTCCTACGACAGGCTGGTGGCCGTCATCTTCCCTCTGCACTATTCGGTGAAGATCACCCACCGCTTCATGTTTTCTATGATCGCCTCTTTCTGGGTTTTTGTTATCGTTGCTAATTTTGTTACAGTCGGCCTCATTACTAGACTGTCCTTCTGTGACTCTGTGCTCATTAACAGCTACTTCTGTGACCATGGTCAGATCTATCGACTGGCCTGCAATGACAACTTTCCCAGTTATGTTCTGAGCTGTTTGTACCCGGTTCTAATGTTCTGGCTTCCACTAGTTTTCATCCTGATGAGTTACTTGTATATTTGCTGCACATTGGTTAAAGTGGCCACGGTTCAACAGGGACTCAGGGCCTTTAAAACCTGCGTAGGTCATCTGTCATTAGTGGCCATTTATTTCACACCATTGTTGATCACGTTCACATTAATGGAGAAAATACATCCAAACGCCAGGATCATAAACCTGTCTCTGACCTCTGTTATTCCACCAATGTTGAACCCCATCATTTATGTTCTGCAGACACAGGAAATAAAGGAATCTGTAAAAAAGTTATTAAAAACCAGATGGAAATGCAAAATAACTAAAACCTCAGCCCTGAAGTGACACGTGATTGTAATAAACTGTATCTTTTGGCATTTTAAAAAATTTCTACATTTGAATGGAATGCAATTTAGAGTTACAGAACCGTATTTTTCTTAAATGTTTTTGAGGACTAGCTTCTAAGTCTAAATGCCACCTATGATTGTTTGTGTCTGTAATAAAAGCTGCATCAAGGACGTTTCTTGAAAGGGCAGCACTAGACAATGTTTTGTTTTTAAGTAAATACAATCTTTTAACAGCCATTTTTTTAATGCTGATATACAAAACAATGTGTTCTGTGAAGCCTCCAAATGTGAAGATACATTTCAATTAAAAATAATGACATTTTCCTCCCCTTGTCAGCGTGGGCTTCCTCCAGCTTTCTCCCACAGTCCAAAAACATGCAGTTTTTCCATATGTGTGCATGTGGGAGTGAGTGGTGATCTGTGTCTATATCTGAGATGGACTAGACATCATTTACAAACATTTGTTAATTACCTAATGTAACTACTGGTAAAACTGCAACAAGTGCAGGAAACGATAATGAGTCTAGTGCTGACGCTGAGATGCACTGTTGACTTTCTAAGCAATGACTCACTAAGGCTGCTTGTTTCATCGTGAGTGAAGTCTCTGGGGAACCTTATTATTGACCCTATTTGACATGCACACAGAAGGCGCCTGCTCACCCTGTTGCTGCCCATCTCAGAAATATCAAATAAAAAAAGGTCATGTTGAAAGAGCTTTGAGGAGCGGCGCACATCACGGAGCTCACACACTCCTCCAGCTCACATCACATAACAATAATGTCATCATTACACTCTGCTTTCAGAGAAAACATCACCTTTGTGCATCCTGTGTACTTCATAATAAGTGGATTAGAAGGGATTCCTAATGTCAGGTATTACTATGTGTTTTTATTGCTGGCTTATGGCGTTTCAGTGCTGGGAAACGTGACTGTGATGGCACTGATTGTCCTGGATCACAATCTGAGGACTCCAAAGTACGTGGCCGTCTTCAACCTGGCGTTTGTGGACCTGATGTGCAGCTCTGCTTTGGTTCCCAAGGCCATCGACATCTTCCTCTTCAACCACCCCTACATCTCCTACAGCGACTGCCTGACCTTCCTCTTCGTGTGCTACACCTGCCTCTCCATGCAGTCCTTCAACCTGGTGGCTCTGTCCTACGACAGGCTGGTGGCCGTCACCTTCCCTCTGCATTACAAAGCAAGGGTAACGCACAGGTTCATGTTGTCCTTAATCCTGTCTTTCTGGGTTTTTGTTATGATGGGTAATGTCATCGCAGTCGGCCTCATTAACAGACTGTCCTTCTGTGGCTCTGTGGTCATTAACAGCTACTTCTGTGACCATGGTCAGATCTATCGACTGGCCTGCAATGACAACACTCCCAGCTCAGTCATCGGCGCTTTGTTCTCAGTTGTAAATTTCTGGCTTCCACTGGTTTTCATCCTGTTAACGTACCTGTGTATTTTCTGCACGTTGGTTAAAGTGGCCACGCCTCAACAGGGACTCAGGGCCTTTAAAACTTGCGTAGGTCATCTGTCATTAGTGGCCATTTATTTCATCCCCTTGTTGATCACGTTCACATTGAAGGAGAAAATGCCTCCTGATGCCAGAATCATAAACCTGTCTCTGACCTCTGTCCTTCCTCCCATGCTCAACCCCATCATTTATGTCCTGCAAACACGGGAAATAAAAGTCTCTGTAAAAAAGTTATTGAAGATGAGCCAGAAATCAAAAATCATAATTATAAAATCCACAATGTGATTGTTAATGCTAAATATTGCAGCTGTTAATAAAGTGAATGTGCAATGTGGTAAAAATGACAAACATTTCCCATTTTCAGTTCTAAACAATGTCATTTTTTCCCCTGTCCCACATAAACGTTGTAATGTTCACAAATGTTTGCGTTTTACCATAATATTTTATTTCTTTGTTTTAATACTGTGCTCGGGTTCAGCTCCGGTCAGAACGTTTGTTCACCTTTTGGTCAGTGAGCAGCTGGTCTGATATTTTATTTCTTGCTACATCATCAGTCATCGGTCACTTGGTTGTTGACTCCTACTCTCCGTCATCAGATTTGTGCATGTGCCACGTTCGTACTCTGTGGAATATTCCCTGTCATTATGACTTGTTTGTCTTCTAACCAAACCCGCCCATGAGGAAACGGCTTGTTGTTGGACACGAGAGCCTCATTCTGCATAAAGACCTCTGTTTTCCTGCCGAATCACAAGTGACCGCTCACAAAGGAACAGGGTCAATGAATGGCTTTTAATGGATCTCCTCGGGCAGAACAACAACACCCGTGTGCGACCTGCGTATTTCATAATCAGCGGTTTTATTGGTATACCAAATATCAAGTATTTCTACGTCCTGCTCTGCTTCATCTACATAGTTTCAGTGCTGGGAAACTCAACTGTTATGATTATAATAATTCTGGATCGTAATCTGAGGAGTCCTAAATATGTTGCTGTTTTCAACTTGGCCTTTTCAGACCTGTTCAGTAACTCTGCTTTAATACCCAAGGTTCTAGACATTTTCCTATTCGACCACAGCGTCATCCCGTACGACGACTGCCTGGCCTTCCTGTTCTTCTGCTTCAGCTCCCTGTCCATGCAGTCTCTCAACCTGATCGCGCTGTGCTACGACCGGCTCGTGGCCATCATCTTCCCGCTGCACTACCAGGCAATGGTCACGCACAGGTTCATGCTGAGTTTGGTGGCGTCCTTCTGGCTGTACTCCATGACTGTCACTCTTGTTTCCGTGGGCCTTTTGACCCGGGTGTCCTTCTGTAACTCGGTTGTCATTAACAGCTATTACTGCGACCACGGCCCGATGTACCGGCTTGGCTGCAATGATATCACTCCCAACCGAGTGATAGGTGGTTTGGCACCAGTTCTCATCCTTTGGGTTCCTTTGGTATTGATTTTGCTAAGTTACTGTTCTATTGCTTATGCTTTATCAAAGATCTCCACGGCTCAGGAACGAATAAAGGCGTTTAAAACCTGCACAGGCCACCTGTCATTGGTGGCCATCTATTTCCTCCCTATAATGTTTGTGTATCTCTTTGGAGGAACAATTCATCCCAATGCCCGGATCATCAACCTCTCTCTGACTGCTGTGGTTCCTTCCATGCTGAACCCAATTATTTATGTCCTTCAAACACAGGAAATTAAAGTATCTTTTCAAAAACTGTGTAAATTTAGGCGCAATCTAAAATAAGAGCTACTGTGGATTTCCTGGCTGAGACTGAAACAGCTTAAAGTAGTCACCATAACTGTCCAGATATTGGAACTGCTGAAATGAAAATGTTTAATCATTATAATCTTGTATTCAGCCAGATGTCTGAAAGTAGTTCAAAGTGAAAGAGTTTGACTAATTATTGTGACTGTCATGTCTTATATCTGTAAATGTATTAAAAGAGCAGCTGTGTGTTTCTGTTTGTTCCTATTCCTTCGTTTTACTATATGACCTACATCACAGCTTTGCTGCTTATTATAAATTAAACCTTTCTATAAAGATGTGCTTGAATCATGTTTGACTGCTCCTTTGCTCACAGTCTGCACCGTGAAGAGGGAAGTTCACATTTTAGTGTCATCTTCTGCTTAGACTTTGAAGGGAAGGGTCAAAAACCTGGACCTGACCTGCACAGCTCAAACTGTGGCTGTGGCTGAGTGTACACATGAACTCTGTAGGGAGTAAAACTAAAGGTGGCACCCGAAGCTTTTGACCTAAACAACCACCTGCAACAGAGCGACAGAACGATATTAACCTCTTACGACGTGGGGTCAATTTTTGGGCATTCTGAGCTCAGATGTCTGGGAAACATACCTAAATACAAAAACCATAGATTTACTGCAGTGAATGCTGGAAGGCTGACCTTCGGAACGTGAACAATCAACCTGGCAAATGCAACAGGTGAGTACTGGAGCTTGAATGACTGAACTAATAGCTAATTGAAGACAACTGGTGAATCACAATGACTGAATGGTAAAACTGGCTTCACACCCTCGCTGTGTGAAGGAGAGATATCGTAGATCCTTCCTACCTGCTGCTGTCAGACTGTATAATCAGAAATGTTGACCACGTCCCACTACAGTCACTCACCCACTGCATCAGTGGTTTATATAGCAACCTGCTCTGCACAATATTTGTGTAAATCTGTGAACAATCGTGTATATTGTTACCGGCACAAATCTTATACCCATTACTGTGCAATAACCCTGCAATGACCTCATACTCACTCTAACTGTACTGTACTGCTTTGTACTGTGCCAACACAAACTGTTCTGTACCTGTATTTTCGCTCATCTGTACTGCTGTTGTGAGAAGTAATTTCCTCACTGCGGGACTATTAAAGGTTTTCTTATTCTTATTCTTATTCTTATTCTTATTCTTATTCTTATTCTTATTCTTATTCTTATAATTACTGTAGCTCTAAATGGTAGGTAATAGTTATACACTGTAGAAAACAGAGAAAGAAATAATCTCCCTCCTCGTCTGGATTTTTCCCTTATAAATACAAACAAATATCACCCTGGTGCACGGCTTCTAGCTTTACGGTGGCTGGGTTCGTTTTTATCCAGCATTTACTGGGTTAACACTAGAAACCGAAGACTGGGGGAGGGGTGACCCTCGGGATCTTGGACATGATTGGGTAGTTGTTGCCGTGGTTACCCCATAATTGTTTTCCCGCCTTAAAGAAGCGTAAGGCTTCCGGCCTCCATCTTGGAACCTCCGTCTTAGTTTCGGTTTTAGATTTAGCTAGTTATCTAGTTTAGCTAGTTAGCTAGTTCTAGGCCACAGAACTGGAAGAAAATTATTTTTCGCCCAGGAGTTGTAGCAGAACACTTGCAGTTTTCGGACCATTGTGGATATATCGTGTGTTTTGAACCGAAACCGGATTACATTTGCTGGATCATAACGGACAGAATGAGACCACACACGACGTGAATTGGCGATGTTTGGGGGTTCAGAAGTCATCAGAAGTAAGTGATGAAAAATGTATGGATTTATGGTTATTGAGTGTTTGGTGACTTCGCTGTAATTATTGCTGGAGATTGTTTATATGTTCGGTAAGACAAGGGTCTAAGCTTTCAAACTGAGTAAGACGTGCCTAGGTGGAAAAAAAACAATACATATCATAGATCCTAATTCAAGTGGGGGGTGACGGCCGTGGATGGACCCTGTGCCTGATGCCCCAGAGCTTCAGAACCTGTAGGATAAAGATGAGCTACAACCTTTTTGAACATTTTGGTTTTAGTTCTGTTTTAACAGACTTGATTCAAGGAATAAATCTGGCCATCAGAAATAATTCTTTTTTTTAAAGAAAGGTTTGTTTATTCACGGAACTCCCTTTGCACTATAATGTTAGCGCTACGGCCTTAGTCGACACGCTCTCACTCATGTCCACACAAGGCGATCGTTTCTTGCATTTAATTACAAACAGTAGAACGTACAAACTGGGAAAATACGTCCAAGATGCTCTATTTGACGGGAGCGCTCACTCGAACTACTTCCGAAGATCCAAGTGTTGGATACACAGTTGTTTAAATTGGTGGTTAGGTTTTGTGCGATGACAGTGTAAGTTGTTTCAGTAAGTTGTTTATTTCAATGACAAACAACTTAATTGGGACGTTAGACAGTTGCATCAGCACAACATTGACATAAAAAGAGAGGAAGCTGCTCGTATAAGTATTAAACTCGTGAGCGTGTGATGGGCTTTGACAGGTCTCTCCCTCACACCCACCAGCCAACGCTGCCACACTGCAGTAGCATCTGTGATGACAATGAGCACAGACAAGACGTCTTCATCGTTTAATGAAACCTTTGTTCGTCCTGCAGCTTTTTACATCAATGGCTTCACCGACATCCCTCATGCTCAGTATTACTACGTGTTTCTGTGCTTCGTCTACATCATGACTGTTGTTGGGAACGGTTTTCTGATGTCTGTGATTTACCTGGTGAAGACTCTTCATTCTGCTAAATACATGATTGTGTTCAGCCTGGCTTTAACAGATCTGTGTGGCACCACTGCTCTCATCCCTAAAGTCCTGGACACGTTCTTGTTTGACAGGAGGTACATTGTCTATGAGGCGTGTTTGAGTTACATGTTCTTTGTTTACTTGTTTGCGTGTTTGCAGTCATTAACGCTTCTCATGATGGGTTTCGACAGGTTCGTAGCCATTTGCTTCCCGTTAAGTTACCATCAGATTGTAACCAAAGCAGCTGTTGCTGTGATGCTGCTGTGTGTGTGGGGGTCCTCACTGAGTGTTTTAGTAGTCGTTGTTGGTCTCATCGACCATCTCTCCTTCTGTGGGTCTCTAGTGGTAAAAAGCTTTTTCTGTGACCATGGACCAGTGTATAGGCTGGCCTGTAATGACACATCATTAAATTACATAATAGGAACAGTTGCTTTAACGCTATTTGATTGCATTCCTTTATTGCTAATAGCAATGACATACGTCTGCATTGCTTTCGCTCTGAGCAGGATCGCATCTGGAGCAGAACGACTCAAAGCCCTGAAAACTTGTACTTCTCATGTTATTCTTGTTGCTGTATTTTTCCTACCACTACTGGGCACAAACATAGCTGGAATGACGTCCTACATCCACCCTATAGCCAGGATGGTTAACTTTACTTTGACACACACTGTACCAGCTCTGCTCAACCCCATCATCTACTCTTTAAGGACTGAAGAAGTGATGAAGTCTATTAAGAAGCTTTGGAAAAACACCAGACCAAATAATATATCTGAAATGAAAATATGAACTCATCAATGGCTCTAGTGACACATATAACTATGTTTTATACATGTAACTTAGTTGAAAACTTCTTCTTCTTTGTATAAATTAAGTCTATTGTTTGATACCTTGAATTTGTGAGTTCTATTGTTAAATTAACCATATAATAAATTGGGCTTTCAGAATTAAACATGAGGATCATTGTGACTTGATCTTATTGGTACAGTAGCAACTGTCTCTGTTTCCTAAATGTTCATTTCATGCCTCTTAATGTCAGGCTGGGTCAGGCTGGGGCAGGCGTCCAGGTGGACGCTGGAGGTCGGCTGGAACTACGACAGGGGCGACCTCCTCCTGGAGGTCGGCGGGAACCGCGGCAGCAACTCCAGCTGGCGCGACCTCCTCCTGGAGGTCCGCAGGGGCTGCAGCAGGCGCCGCCTCCTCCTGGAGGCCGGCGGGAGCTGCGGCTCCGAGGGTGACAGGGACACGAACGGCATCTTTGCGGGAGCCGACAAGAACGGGAGCGGGAACGGCCGCTACATGGCCGACAGGAACGGGAGCGGGAACGGCCGCTTCCGGGCCGACAGGGGCGGGAACGCCCTCGACATGGCCGACAGGGGCGGGAACGGCCGCTTCCGGGCCGACAGGGGCGGGAACGGCCTCGACATGGCCGACAGGGGCGGGAACGGCCTCGACATGGCCGACAGGGGCGGGAACGGCCTCGACATGGCCGACAGGGGCGGGGAACGGCCTCGACATGGCCGACAGGGGCGGGAACGGCGTCCTTACTGGAGCCGACAGGGACTAGAACGGCGTCCTTACTGGAGCCGACAGGGACTAGAACGGCGTCCTTACTGGAGCCGACAGGGATTAGAACGGCGTCCTTACTGGAGCCGACAGGGATTAGAACGGCGTCCTTACTGGAGCTGACAGGGACTAGAACGGCGTCGTTACTGGAGCCGACAAGGACAGGAACGACCCCTAACGGGCCGACAGGAACTGGGACGGCGTCCTCTCCGGAGCCGGCATGACTGCTTGCAGCCGAGCTCGACGGAGTAGACGTCGGGCCTGATTGGGTGTGACTAACACTCGTCAGACGGATGGTGCCCTCTGGCTGGGACAAGGCCTGAGCGTGACTGGACTGGACTGGACTGGGACAGGAACGTGACTCGACTGGACTGGGACATGAACGTGACTCCACTGGACTGGGACATGAACGTGACACGACTGGACCTGGACTAGACTCGACTGGGCTGGAACCTGGACTAGACTCGACTGGGCTGGAACCTGGACTAGACTCGACTGGGCTGGAACCTGGACTAGACTCGACTGGATTGGGACCTGGACTGGGCTCGACTGGATTGGGACCTGGACTGGGCTCGACTGGATTGGGACCTGGACTGGGCTCGACTGGATTGGGACCTGGAATGGGCTCGACTGGATTGGGACCTGGAATGGGCTCGACTGGATTGGGACCTGGAACCTGAGCGTGACAGGGCTGCACTAGAGCATGAGCGTGGCGAGGCTGAACTGCGACTGGAGTCTGAATGGAGCATGGCTGAACTGGGACTGGACACCGAGCAGAGCCCGGCTGAACTGAGACCTGAGCAGAACACGGCTGGGCTGGAGACCGAACGGAACACGGCTGGGCTGGAGACCGAACGGAACACGGCTGGGCTGGAGACCGAACGGAACACGGCTGGGCTGGAGACCGAACGGAACACGGCTGGGCTGGAGACCGAACGGAACACGGCTGGGCTGGAGACCGAACAGCGCGCGGCTGCACTGGAGACTGAACAGCGCGCGGCTGGGCTGGAGACCGAACAGCGCGCGGCTGGGCTGGAGACCGAACAGCGCGCGGCTGGGCTGGAGACCGAACAGCGCGCGGCTGGGCTGGAGACGGGGGACCGCATGAGTGCAGGAAGTCCTCCCAGCGGAGCAAACATGGAGCGGGGCAGGTTGGTGCAGACACGACGGTCCGACGGGGCTGGGAGGAGGAAATCGAAACCATTGGCGGTGCACCCGGGGTTGGCGTAATCCGAGCGGACGGCGTGGGGGCTGGTGTGGTGCGGAGTGCGCTGCTTAACTCTCCGAGTCTCGCACACAATCGCTCATAGAGGCGACGACCACTGGGGCGCTCTAACACGCTGTCCTCGTCCTCCAGAGTCCATACCTCCACGGCGCTGCGCTGGATTTTCGGGTTAAGCGCCCTTCGGTAATCCTCCGCGAGGATTTTAAAATAATTTCGTAGGTCGCTGGGTAGCTCGGCGCAGGTAAACTCCATTCTCCCTCGGGTGAATAATACTCGCCGTCAAAAAAACAAGAAGAAACAGTCACTGACCTGGCCGGAGGCTGAGTGCTGGCTGGGTCCAAGTTTGGCCAGATTGTTCTGTCAGGCTGGGGCAGGCGTCGGACCCACATGCACAGCACAGAGGCAAGATGATGATCAAACACAGGTTTATTTGGGTAAAGCAGGGTCAGATGGTCCAGGTCATACACAGAGCTTGGTAATGCGGTACAGCAGGGAACAGGCGATCTCGAGTCCAGTAAGCAGGCAAGGTTCGGTACACAGAGGATCTCGATGACGGTACAGACAAGGGTTAAGCAAAACTCACGGTCAGTTGTTCAGTCCAAGGTCATTCTCTGGTAACGGTACAAACAAGGTTCAGGCAGGATACAACGGTCAAGGCAAACAGGATTAATACACGAGAGAACTAGACACGACACGCTGGACAAAGTATAGAACTAAACAATCTGGCGGAGAACTAAGGACACAGGTGGTGGTTAAATACACAGTGACTTGATTACTGATAGAGTGCAGGTGTGGATAATGAACCAGGTGAAGCAGGGACAGCTGTGACAGGACATGAACCGGAAGTGAAGCTTGAGCAGACACAGAAACCAGGAGACTACCAAAATAAAACAGGAAATAACTAAAAACCAAAACCCAGATCATGACACTTAGCTGTAATTGAACAATAAACACCAGGTCTGATTCTCTGGCTTCCTTTGGTCCTGATGTTGCTACTGCACCCACTATACTGAGACACTGATGTAAATCCAACTAATTCACATCACGTGACACAGTGAACAACGTTTCTGCCTCCATACGATCAAAGACAAACAATATAAATGTCAGGTCTCAGTCAGCAAACCTCAGTTTAGGGAGCTGCCAACAGGTTTCAGTTTGCTGTGTCATCCTTAATATTTGTTGTTATTTCTAGGGAAACAGTTATTGTGATGAGCCAAGCAGAGAGATCAGCCTCCATAATTAATACTACGTTTGTTCGTCCTGTAGCTTTTTACATCAATGGCTTCACCGACATCCCTCATGCTCAGTATTACTATGTGTTCCTGTGCTTCATCTACATCATGACTGTTGTTGGGAACGGTTTTCTGATGTGTGTGATTTACCTGGTGAAGACTCTTCATTCTGCTAAATACATGATTGTGTTCAGCCTGGCTTTAACAGATCTGTGTGGCACCACTGCTCTCATCCCTAAAGTCCTGGACACGTTCTTGTTTGACAGGAGATACATTGTCTATGAGGCGTGTTTGAGTTACATGTTCTTTGTTTACTTCTTTGCTTGTTTGCAGTCATTAACGCTTCTCATGATGGGTTTCGACAGGTTCGTAGCCATTTGCTTCCCTTTGAGTTACCATCGTATTGTGACTAAACCAGCTGTTGCTGTGATGCTGCTGTGTGTGTGGGGTTTATCACTGAGTGTTTTAGGAGTCCTTGTTGGTCTCATTGACCGTCTGTCCTTCTGTGGGTCTCTAGTGGTAAAAAGCTTTTTCTGTGACCATGGACCAGTGTATAGGCTGGCCTGTAATGACACATCATTAAATTACATAATAGGAACAGTTGCTTTAACTCTATTTGATTGCATTCCTTTATTGCTAATAGCAATGACATATGTCTGCATTTCTGTCGCTCTGAGCAGGATCGCATCTGGAGCAGAACGACTCAAAGCCCTGAAAACTTGTACTTCTCATGTTATTCTTGTTGCTGTATTTTTCCTACCACTACTGGGCACAAACATAGCTGGAGTGACTTCCTACATCCATCCTATAGCCAGGATGGTTAACTTTACTTTGACACACACTGTACCAGCTCTGCTCAACCCCATCATCTACTCTTTAAGGACTGAAGAAGTGATGAAGTCTATTAAGAAGCTTTGGAAAAACACCAGACCAAATAATATATCTGAAATGAAAATATGAACTCATCAATGGCTCTAGTGACACATATAACTATGTTTTATACATGTAACTTAGTTGAAAACTTCTTATTTGTATAAATTAAGTCTATTGTTTGATACCTTGAATTTGTGAGTTCTATTGTTAAATTAACCATATAATAAATTTGGCTTTCAGAATTAAACATGAGGATCATTGTGACTTGATCTTATTGGTACAGTAGCAACTGTCTCTGCTTCCTAAATGTTCATTTCATGCCTCTTAGCTGTAATTGAACAATAAACTCCAGGTCTGGTTTTCTGGCTTCCTTTGGTCCTGATGTTGCTACTGCACCCACTATACTGAGACACTGATGTAAATCCAACTAATTCACATCACGTGACACAGTGAACAGCGTTTCTGCCTCCATACGATCAAAGACAAACAATTTAAATGTCAGGTCTCTGTCAGCAAACCTCAGTTTAGGGAGCTGCCAACAGGTTTCAGTTTGCTGTGTCATCCTTAATATTTGTTGTTATTACTAGGGAAACAGTTATTGTGATGAGCCAAGCAGAGAGATCAGCCTCCATAATTAATACTACGTTTGTTCGTCCTGCAGCTTTTTACATCAATGGCTTCACCGACATCCCTCATGCTCAGTATTACTACGTGTTCCTGTGCTTCGTCTACATCATGACTGTTGTTGGGAACGGTTTTCTGATGTCTGTGATTTACCTGGTGAAGACTCTTCATTCTGCTAAATACATGATTGTGTTCAGCCTGGCTTTAACAGATCTGTGTGGCAGCACTGCTCTCATCCCTAAAGTCCTGGACACGTTCTTGTTTGACAGGAGATACATTGTCTATGAGGCGTGTTTGAGTTACATGTTCTTTGTTTACTTCTTTGCTTGTTTGCAGTCATTAACGCTTCTCATGATGGGTTTCGACAGGTTTGTAGCCATTTGCTTCCCTTTGAGTTACCATCGTATTGTGACTAAACCAGCTGTTGCTGTGATGCTGCTGTGTGTGTGGGGTTTATCACTGAGTGTTTTAGGAGTCCTTGTTGGTCTCATCAACCGTCTGTCCTTCTGTGGGTCTTTAGTGATACCAAGCTTTTTCTGTGACCATGGACCTGTCTATCGTCTGGCCTGTAATGACACATCATTAAATTATATAATGGGAATTTTGTCCTTAATTCTATTCGATTGCATTCCCTTAATGCTAATATCACTGACCTATGTGTGCATTGCTGTTGCTCTGAGCAAGATCACATCTGGAGTGGAACAACACAAAGCTCTGAAAACTTGTACTTCTCATGTTATACTTGTTGCTATCTTCTTTCTACCAATTGTAGCCACAAACTTAGCTGTTATGTCCTACCTTCACCCCAACACCAGGATCATCAACTCCACTTTGACTCACACTGTACCAGCTCTGCTCAACCCCATCATCTACTCTTTAAAGACTAAAGAAGTGATGAAGGCTTTTAAGAAGCTTTGGAAAAACGTCAGACCTTATACTGTAATAGAACTTAAACTAAAAAACTAATTCACGGCTGTTAATGTGTGCATATGATTATGTTTTATATCTCAACTGAAAAATTCTTATGCGTAGGATATAAATGTATTGTGTGATACCTTAAAATGCTCTGAATTCTACTGTTACATTAATAATATAGTAAACTCTCTTTACTGAATTAGAGATGTGGATCATTGTGACTCAATGTACTGTAGTAACTATCTGTGTTTCTTCGTTGTCAAATCCCAGCACAGGATCATGAAGTGATCAGTCATAGTGAGCTCAGCATAAGGTCTATGGGGTGAGATCACTATCTTTAATCAAGAGTGTAGTTGCCGAGAGAGCGCTTTAATGATTTATTGTTCAGATTTTATCCTGCTTGCTCTCACAAACCTTCCTACGCATTCAATATGTCTCTGCTTGCGCTCAGATTTGCTCTGCTTGCTTTCAAATCTGTATTCACGCTCTCAGATTTCCAGTGCTCGTGTTCTGCTCACTCTCGTTCCAGGAGAGGCTAGGGCTGCTGACCAATGACATTATCGCTTACTTTTCCCATGTGAAAAAGAAGCAAAGTAACTTTAGAACAAGTCTTTCAGTGTCCATGTATGATGCTATGATGCGTTCATTTTAAATAAAAGCAAACTGTTTTTTTCCATTTTCCGATTTTAACTTGGTACAGAGAAACAAATTAAGCTAGTTTTTCTGACATTTTGAATCACAGGAGTCGGAAGTTAATCCAAGGTCAGGTGACTGCCATTAGCGTCATTGATATCCGGCAGAGGAATGGAGCTACTCTACATCACAGTATACTTCCTTGAAATAAATGTCTCACGCTGTAACGTCTATACGTAGGTCGTATAGACATACTTGTTCTTATACTCTGCACTGTGTGATTGAAAGCTCACATTTAAGTGTCATCTTCTGCTCAGACTTTAAAGGGAAGGGTCAAAAACCTGGAGCTGACCTGCACAGGTCAGGTCCAGGTGGCTGTGGTTGAGTGTACACATGAACTCTGTAAGGAGTAAAACAGAAGGTGGCCCCCGAAGCTTTTGACCTGCTGGTGAGTCCTCTTCATGCAGCGCCTTACAATAACAATGGAGCGACAGAATGGTATTAATCATCACCCAGAGGTTCAGATGAAATTGAGCAGAATCCGCACGACAAAGATGACCTACAACCTTTGGACATTTTGGTTTTAGTCTGGTTTTAACACACTTAACGGAAGGATTACACTCATATTTGCTATGTTCTCTGTGAACAAGAGACAAACTGCTGCTGTTCTATGTTAAAGAACAGAATGTTTCTCATGACAGCTGATACTGTAGCACTGGATACAAGGTACAGTACTGATACCTTCCTTTAAGGTACAATAGAACCATGAAAAGATTGTTGTCATAAACTTTCGACCATGTCTACATTTCCAGTCCCTCCACTGCAGAAAATCCCCATATCTCATAGTTTAAATTGGTGGTTAGGTTTTGTGCAGTGACAGTAGAAGTTGTTTATTTCAATGACAAACAACTTAATTGGGACGTTAGACAATTACATCAGTACAACAGTGACATAAAATGAGAGGGAGCTGCTCGTATAAGTATTAAACGCTTCATATTGTGTGAGAGTTTGTTCACAGCACGTCCCACCAACCAGCGCTGCCACGCTGCAGTAGCGTCTGTGATGACAATGAGCACAGACGACAAGACGTTTTCATCGTTTAATGAAACCTTTGTTCGTCCTGCAGCTTTTTACATCAATGGCTTCACCAACATTCCTCATGCTCAGTATTACTACGTGTTTCTGTGCTTCGTTTACATCATGACTGTTGTTGGGAACGGTTTTCTGATGTCTGTGATTTACCTGGTGAAGACTCTTCATTCTGCTAAATACATGATTGTGTTCAGCCTGGCTTTAACAGATCTGTGTGGCAGCACTGCTCTCATCCCTAAAGTCCTGGACACGTTCTTGTTTGACAGGAGATACATTGTCTATGAGGCGTGTTTGAGTTACATGTTCTTTGTTTACTTGTTTGCGTGTTTGCAGTCAATAACGCTTCTCATGATGGGTTTCGACAGGTTCGTAGCCATTTGCTTCCCGTTAAGTTACCATCAGATTGTAACCAAAGCAGCTGTTGCTGTGATGCTGCTGTGTGTGTGGGGGTCCTCACTGAGTTTTTTAGTAGTCGTTGTTGGTCTCATTGACCGTCTCTCCTTCTGTGGGTCTCTAGTGGTAAAAAGCTTTTTCTGTGACCATGGACCAGTGTATAAGCTGGCCTGTAATGACACATCATTAAATTACATAATAGGAACAGTTGCTTTAACTTTATTTGATTGCATGCCTTTATTGCTAATAGCAATGACATACGTCTGCATTTCTGTCGCTCTGAGCAGGATCGCATCAGGAGCAGAACGACTCAAAGCCCTGAAAACTTGTACTTCTCATGTTATTCTTGTTGCTGTATTTTTCCTACCACTACTGGGCACAAACATAGCTGTTATGACGTCCTCTCTTCACCCTAACACAAGGATCATCAACTCCACTTTGACACACACTATACCAGCTCTGCTCAACCCCATCATCTACTCTTTAAAGACTGAAGAAGTGATGAAGTCGATTAAAAAGCTTTGGAAAAACATCAGACCTCATAATAGAACTTGAACTAAAGAATTCATTCACGGTAGTTAAAGTGTGCATAAGACTATGTTTCATATCTCAACTGAAAACTGAAAAATTTGTTAAGCTGTGTGATCCCTTGAAATCTTCTGAATTTTACTGTCAAAATAATATTACTGTATAAAAAACTTCTTTTCTGAATTAGAGATGTGCATCATTGTGACTAGTAACTGTCTCTGTTTACTCAGTGTTTAATCCCAGCATAGAATCATGAAGTAATCAGTGACAGTGAGCTGAGCAGAAAGTCTATGAGGTGAGATTGCCATCTTTAATGAAGAGCATAGTTTTTCAATTTGAGAACACACGTTAACAATTTAATGTTCAGATTCTGTCATTCTTCCTCTCACAACCCTTTCTTCGCATTTAATATGTCTCAGATTTGCTCTCCTTACATTCAAATCTGTATTTGCCCTCTTAAATTTCTGGTGCTTCTGCTCAAATCCTTCTCGCTCATGTTCCTGCTGCTCTCTCTCAGTACATCTCATGCTCTCTTGGTTCAAACAACGTGAGATTATCCTACCAAGATTCACTATTATCATACATCAATATTTATATTTATATATGTATATTTTGTTTATTTAAACACAGTGTGTGTTTAGATATTGAATGTCTCATGACTGCAATGAGATATTGTTTTATTTTGGATAATTATTTTATTATAATTTTTAAATTCTCCCTGTTTTCTTATTACAACCTTTAAATACGAACAGAACATGTGTAACGATTGTCAATAATTACAGGAGAAGTCAACAGAACAAATCAGAAAGTCACATAACAACAGAAGTCAAGACAAGATTGTGAACCAAATAAAACCACCTCCAGCAGAACGGAGGGCCGGATTGCAACATAACCAGGTTTGAGACTACCAACAAATGTTTGTTTTCCATAGAATAAATAACAATAAACACCAAGTCTGATTCTCTGGCTTCCTTTGGTCCTGATGTTGCTACTGCACCCACTGTACTGAGACACTGACGTGTATCAAATTAATTCACATCACGTGACACAATGACCAGCATTTCTGCCTCCATACGATCAAAGACAAACAATATAAATGTCAGGTCTCTGTCAGCAAACCTCAGTTTAGGGAGCTGCCAACAGGTTTCAGTTTGCTGTGTCATCCTTAATATTTGTTGTTATTTCTAGGGAAACAGTTATTGTGATGAGCCAAGCAGAGAGATCAGCCTCCATAATTAATATTACGTTTGTTCGTCCTGCAGCTTTTTACATCAATGGCTTCACCAACATCCCTCATGCTCAGTATTACTACGTGTTCCTGTGCTTCGTCTACATCATGACTGTTGTTGGGAACGGTTTTCTGATGTCTGTGATTTACCTGGTGAAGACTCTTCATTCTGCTAAATACATGATTGTGTTCAGCCTGGCTTTAACAGATCTGTGTGGCAGCACTGCTCTCATCCCTAAAGTCCTGGACACGTTCTTGTTTGACAGGAGATACATTGTCTATGAGGCTTGTTTGAGTTACATGTTCTTTGTGTGGTTCTTTGCCTTCGTACAGTCGTGGACACTTGTCACTATGGCCTATGACAGGTTTGTAGCCATTTGCTTTCCTCTGAGGTACCACAGTATTGTGACCAAACCAGCTGTTGCTGTGATGCTGCTTTGTGTTTGGGCTTTTTCTCTGAGTCTTTTCGCAGCAGCTGTTGGTCTCATCGACCGTCTGTCCTTCTGTGGGTCTTTGGTGGTACAAAGCTTTTTCTGTGACCATGGACCTGTATATTATCTGTCCTGTAGTGACACAACTGCCAATACAGATATTGCGAACGTGTTTGTTATTATAATCATATGCGTTCCTTTAGTATTGATAGCGTTAACGTACATCTGTGTTGCTGTCGCTCTGAGCAGGATCGCATCAGGAGCAGAACGCATCAAAGCTTTAAAAACCTGTACTTCTCATATTATTCTTGTTGCTATATTTTTCCTACCACTACTGGGCACAAACCTAGCTGTTATCATGTCCTCTCTTCACCCTAATACCAGGATCATCAACTCCACTTTGACACACACTGTACCAGCTCTGCTCAACCCCATCATCTACTCTTTAAAGACTGAAGAAGTGATAAAGGCTATCAGGAAACTTTGCAACAACAGCAGCCTAAGAAGGAAAACCTCTGATAATAAGATGAAATGTAGTGGTAGAGTGCACAATGGCAAACCTCAAGTGTTATTCTGAACTACAGCATTTCACCAAATTTAGATTTTACAAACTTTGATCAGGACTTGACCTCTTCCTCTTCCTTGGAGACTTCACCGGCCCAGCTGTCCCAACCTCAAAATCACGGACTTTCTTTCATAAGTTAATTATTCAGATCCTCTTATAATAAATGTGAGTCAAAATAACAACGGAAGAAAATGTGATTTTCAAAATAAGGGTCACAGTGTGATAAAATAAAAAACAAACAAACAAACAATTTTCTAGAGTGAAGAGCGTTTTATTGTTCTCTCTACAGAGTTTAGACTTGGTGAATAGAAAGCTCAAGAGACTCACAGAGATACAGCTACCTGCTCTTCTGCTGCCCACAGTGAAAGACCTACACAATAAAAGCATTTGTCTCGGTACAACTTGCTTTAGAGAAGCCAGTAGTTCTTGTTACTTACTAAAGCATCCATCGATTGCTCTGTGTAGCTACTGTGATATTCTCTGCTAATATCCAGATATTTGTAATTGGTCTAAAGTAGAAAGCTGCTACTATGGTAAACGACACGTTTGTTCGTCCTGCAACGTTTTATCTCAACGGGTTTTTCAACCTGCCTCATGCTACATATTTCTATGTGTTCCTGTGCTTCGTCTACATCATGACTGTTGTTGGGAACGGTTTTCTGATGTCTGTGATTTACCTGGTGAAGACTCTTCATTCTGCTAAATACATGATTGTGTTCAGCCTGGCTTTAACAGATCTGTGTGGCAGCACTGCTCTCATCCCTAAAGTCCTGGACACGTTCTTGTTTGACAGGAGATACATTGTCTATGAGGCGTGTTTGAGTTACATGTTCTTTGTGTGGTTCTTTGCCTTCGTTCAGTCATGGACACTCGTCACTATGTCTTTTGACAGATTCGTTGCCATTTGCTTTCCTTTGAGGTACCACAGTATTGTGACCAAACCAGTTGTGGCTCTGATTCTTTTCTTTGTGTGGTTTTGTTCATCAGGTTTCTCAGCGAGTGCTGTTGGGCTCATCAGTCGTCTCTCATTTTGTGGGTCTTTAGTAGTACCAAGCTTTTTCTGTGACCATGGGCCTGTCTATCATCTGGCCTGTAATGACATGTCAGTAAATTATATAATGGGAACTTTTGCTTTGATTGTATTTGACTGCATTCCTTTAATACTAATAGCACTGACGTACGTGTGCAATGCTGTCGCTCTGAGGAGGATCGCATCAGGAGCAGAACGACTCAAAGCTCTGAAAACTTGTACTTCGCATGTTATTCTTGTTGCTATATTTTTCCTACCACTACTGGGCACAAACCTAGCTGTTATGACGTCCTACCTTCACCCTAACACCAGGACCATCAGCTCTATTTTGACACATACTGTACCAGCTCTGCTTAACCCTATCATCTACTCTTTAAAGACTGCAGAACTTATGAAGTCTGTTAAGAAGCTTTGGAAAAACAACAGACTTAAAAATATAACTTTAACTAAACTATGAACAAAAAGTGACACGTGACTATGGTCTATGACTCAATATATTTGTAAAGTCAAAGATTTCAATGTATTTTCTTAAAGTTTAAGATCATTGTGTGATATCTTTACATTTTGTAAATTCTGCTGTTAAAAAAACAATACAATAAACTACCGTTGCAGAATTAAAGATGTGGATTATGAGGACTTCATCTACAGTAGTACAGTAACAATGTCTGTTTCCTAAGTGTTAAATCACACCTTTACAGTCATGAAGTGATCAGTGACAGAGCTGAGCAGAAACTCCCCAACCAGAGGTAACAGTTTAATAACCAGGTTTGAGACCAACAACAAATGTTTGTTTTCCATAGAATAAATAACAATAAACACCAAGTCTGATTCTCTGGCTTCCTTTGGTCCTGATGTTGCTAAGAAACCCACTGTACTGAGACACTGACGTGTATCAAACTAATTCACACCACGTGACACAGTGACCAGCATTTCTGCCTCCATACGATCAAAGACAAACAAAATAAATGTCAGGTCTCTGTCAGCAAACCTCAGTTTAGGGAGCTGCCAACAGGTTTCAGTTTGCTGTGTCATCCTTAATATTTGTTGTTATTTCTAGGGAAACAGTTATTGTGATGAGCCAAGCAGAGAGATCAGCCTCCATAATTAATACTACGTTTGTTCGTCCTGCAGCTTTTTACATCAATGGCTTCACCGACATCCCTCATGCTCAGTATTACTACGTGTTCCTGTGCTTCGTCTACATCATGACTGTTGTTGGGAACGGTTTTCTGATGTCTGTGATTTACCTGGTGAAGACTCTTCATTCTGCTAAATACATGATTGTGTTCAGCCTGGCTTTAACAGATCTGTGTGGCAGCACTGCTCTCATCCCTAAAGTCCTGGACACGTTCTTGTTTGACAGGAGATACATTGTCTATGAGGCTTGTTTGAGTTACATGTTCTTTGTGTGGTTCTTTGCCTTTGTACAGTCGTGGACACTTGTCACTATGGCCTATGATAGGTTTGTAGCCATTTGCTTTCCTCTGAGGTACCACAGTATTGTAACCAAACCAGCTGTTGCTGTGATGCTGCTTTGTGTTTGGGCTTTTTCTCTGAGTCTTTTCGCAGCAGCTGTTGGTCTCATCGACCGTCTGTCCTTCTGTGGGTCTTTGGTGGTACAAAGCTTTTTCTGTGACCATGGACCTGTATATTATCTGGCCTGTAGTGACACAACTTTAAACACCATTATTGCAAGATTTTTCATAGTTATAATCATATGCGTTCCTTTAGTATTGATAGCGTTAACATACGTCTGCATTGCTGTCGCTCTGAGCAGGATCGCATCTGGAGCAGAACGACTCAAAGCTCTAAAAACGTGTACTTCTCATATTATTCTTGTTGCTATATTTTTCCTACCACTACTGGGCACAAACCTAGCTGTTATCATGTCCTCTCTTCACCCTAATACTAGGATCATCAACTCCACTTTGACTCACACTGTACCAGCTCTGCTCAACCCCATTATCTACTCTTTAAAGACTGAAGAAGTGATGAAGGCTATCAGGAAACTTTGCAACACTAGCCTAAAAATCAAAACCTTTGATAATAGCATGAAAGGTAGAGGTACAGTGCACAATGTCAAACCTCAAGTGTTAGTCTGACCCACAGCTTTTCACCAAATTTAGGTTTTACAAACTATGATCACAGAGGCCTTGACAGCATCCTCTTCCTTGGAGACTACATGGGCCCAGCTGTTTTACATTGAGAATGTTGTTTTTGCTGCATTAAACTAAACAGTGAAACACATACAGTACCTATAAAACACAGACTTTACTGTGAATATATAATATATGAGTTACAAGCAAGGAAAGATGAAATCGTTTTAAAAAATGTGATTTTCGAAATAAAATGGTTACGATGTGATGAAATTAAACAAACAAACAAACTGAATATTGAGTGAAGAGTTTTATTGTTGTCTCTGCAGAGTTGGCTTGGTGAATAGAAATCTCAAGAGACGCACAGAGATACAGCTACCTGCTCCTCTGCTGCCCACAATGAAAGACCTACACAATAAAAGCGTTTGTATCACGGTACAACTTGCTTTAGAGAAGCCAGTAGTTCTTGTTACTTGAACTGCGTTTAGTAACGTCTGTTTTTATTAGGCATCGATTACTCTGTAGAGCTAGTGTGATATTCTTTGCTAATATCCAGGTATTTGTAATTCGTCTGAAGTAGAAAGCTGCTACTATGTTAAACGACACGTTTTTTCGTCCTGCAACGTTTTATCTTAACGGGTTTTCTGACCTGCCTCATGCAACGTATTTCTATGTGTTCCTGTGCTTCGTTTACATCATGACTGTTGTTGGCAACGGTTTTCTGATGTCTGTGATTTACCTGGTGAAGACTCTTCATTCTGCTAAATACATGATTGTGTTCAGCCTGGCTTTAACAGATCTGTGTGGCAGCACTGCTCTCATCCCTAAAGTCCTGGACACGTTCTTGTTTGACAGGAGATACATTGTCTATGAGGCTTGTTTGAGTTACATGTTCTTTGTGTGGTTCTTTGCCTTTGTACAGTCGTGGACACTTGTCACTATGTCTTTTGACAGGTTTGTAGCCATTTGCTTTCCTCTGAGGTACCACAGTATTGTCACTAAATCAGTTGTGGCGCTGATTCTTTTCTTTGTGTGGTTTTGTTCATCGTGTTTTTTGGCAAGTCTCGTCGGGCTCATTACTCGTCTCTCTTTCTGTAGGTCTTTAGTGGTACAAAGCTTTTTCTGTGACCATGGACCGGTGTATAAGTTGGCCTGTAATGACACATCTGTAAATAACATCATTGCAAATTTTCTCATTACTGTGATCATATGTATACCTGTAGTACTTATAGCCTTAACGTACATCTGTGTTGCTGTCAGTCTGAGCAGGATTACATCAGGAGCTGAGAGGCTGAAAGCTGTGAAAACTTGTACATCCCATATTATTCTTGTTGCTATATTTTTCCTACCTCTCCTGGTCACTAACATAGCAGCGCTGGCCACCTACATCCACCCTAACACCAGGATCATCAACTCCACTTTGACACACACAGTACCAGCTCTGCTCAACCCCATCATCTACTCTTTAAAGACTGAAGAAGTGATGACGTCTGTCAGGAGGCTCCTTAAAAACAATAGGCTGAGAAATGTGAAGTCATCAAGATAAGCTCCTAATAACACATTAAAAATGTTAAAAACATATACCTGTTAATTAACATAGTATTTTATGAGGACGTCAGTGGTTGTTATGTGTTGTCTCAAAGTTGTGTTGTACTGATACTGTAGCATAAACCCAAATCTTGTTCACTTATTAGAAAATGTTGAACTCTTATCAGGAAGCTTTGTAAACACAAGATGACTTGAATTGTAACCTTGTCCAATGATCTCAATGCACAGTAACTGCTGTGTTGATACATTAAAGAGTTGCTCCTATAGTTGCTGTTTTGTGCAAAATATGTAAACATAGACCTTAAACCCAAAGACTTTGTATTATAACTTAATCAAGTTGTTGACCACATGTTGACCACAATATCTTGACCTCTGGTCTACAGTAGGATGTCCTGGTGCCATGTGCACTGATCCTCACTCTCAAGGCTCTCAAGAAATTGGGTTCCAGAGCCCAGGCTGTGTGTGGAGGTGACCCTGACTGTTTCTAGCCCATACCGCTCAATCTCCCGCAGAAGGCCAGGTTCCATCTTCCCAGTGACATGACATTCTATATTTCAATATCCAGATTTGTTGTCAAGAGATTGGGTCACTGAGTCTCCTGCCTCTGACTGCTGCTCAATCTTCCTTGCACCGGCCCCCTACGGCTCCTCCTGCAGGTGTTGGATGAGCATAAGGAGGGTCCCACGTTGCTTCTTTTGGCCGGGTCCTGTAGAATTAGACTCGGCCACCAGGTACTCGCATGTCAGCCTCAACTTCAGGCCTGGCTCCAGGCCTGGCTCCAGGGTGGGGCCAATGTCTTGGCCCTTGATACAATATCTCATCAATCAGGTGGGTTTGCGAACAACATTAATGCAGGAAAATATCACCTTTAAAAATAGTCTCAATAAATAATCACAGGCTTGACTTACAAAAGAAGAAACGATGGAATCATTCCAAAACATGATTTTCAAAATAAGAAGTTTACAATGTCATCAAATTAGAAAAAACAAGCAGGATATTGTAGAGTATAGACAGTTTTATTGTTGTCTCTGCAGGTTTAGGCTTGGTAAATAGAAACCTCAAGAGACACAGAGATGCAGCTACCTGCTCCTCTGCTGCCCACAATGAAAGACCTACACAATAAAAGCATTTGTCTCACGGTACAACTTACTTCAGATAAGTCAGTAGTACTTGTTACTAAACCGTGTTTAGTAACGTCTGTTTTTATTAGACATCGATTGCTCTGTAGAGCTAGTGTGATATTCTCTGCTAATATCCAGGTATTTGTATTGGTCTAAAGTAGAAAGCTGCTACTATGTTAAATGACACATTTGTTCGTCCTGCAATGTTTTATCTTAACGGGTTTTCCGACCTGCCTCATGCTACATATTTCTATGTGTTCCTGTGCTTTGTGTACATTATGACTGTTGTTGGGAACGGTTTTCTGATGTCTGTGATTTACCTGGTGAAGACTCTTCATTCTGCTAAATACATGATTGTGTTCAGCCTGGCTTTAACAGATCTGTGTGGCAGCACTGCTCTCATCCCTAAAGTCCTGGACACGTTCTTGTTTGACAGGAGGTACATTGTCTATGAGGCGTGTTTGAGTTACATGTTCTTTGTGTGGTTCTTTGCCTTCGTACAGTCGTGGACACTCGTAACTATGTCTTTTGACAGGTTCGTAGCAATTTGCTTTCCTTTGAGGTACCACAGTATTGTGACCAAACCAGTTGTGGCTGTAATTCTTTTCTTTGTTTGGTTTTGCTCATCAAGTCTCTTAGCTAGTGATGTTGGGCTCATCAATCGTCTCTCTTTTTGTGGGTCCTTAGTGGTACAAAGCTTTTTCTGTGACCATGGGCCAGTATATTATCTGGCCTGTAATGACACATCTGTAAATGACCACATTGGAAATTTCGTTATTGCTGTAATCATGTGTATTCCTTTAGTATTGATAGCCTTAACGTATGTTTGTGTTGCTGTTGCTCTGAGCAGGATTACATCAGGAGCTGAGCGGCTAAAAGCTGTGCAAACTTGTACTTCTCATATTATTCTTGTTGCTATATTTTTCCTACCATTACTGGGCACAAACGTAGCTGTTATGACGTCCTACCTTCACCCTAACACTAGGATCATCAACTCTACTTTGACACACACTATTCCAGCTCTCCTCAACCCCATCATCTACTCTTTAAAGACCGAAGAAGTGATGACCTCTGTCAGAAGGCTGTTTAAAAACAATAGGCTAAGAAATGTGAAGTTATCAACATTATAAAAGTGTTAAAACTAAATACTTTGTCAGGACTTCATTCGTTGTGATGTGTTGTTTTAATGTTTTGTGTTGTGCGGATACTGTAGCAAAAACTCAAATCCCATTCACATGCTGAATTTTGTCAGGAACCTTTACAAAAACAAGATGACTTGAACCACCTTCTCCAATGATCTAAATGTACAGTAACTGCTGTGTTGATAAATTAAAGGGTCAAAATTGCATAAACATTCAAATGTGTAAAATAAAATCTCTAGAATTACAGTATTACTTTAAAGCTCTAAGGGTTTGTCACTGACTGTGTGAAACAAAATGATTTGAAATGTGGCTCAGTGCAGCAGCTGTCATCAAGGAAGTTATAGAAACACATTATGAATGAGACTGAATATGTTTGGTTTCACATGAGACATGGGTAAACATAAACTACAACATGCTAAGAAACAAAGTGGTTTACCTTTGTCTTCACCTCCTGTCTAACCTCACTACCTCCCATGTGTTATCCTATGAATGTTGTATTTGCTTCTTTATGCAAAATAGTCAAACACAACCTTGAATCCAAAGATTTTCCATTATAACCTAATCAGTCAGAGTTTCTTATTATAAGTATGTGTCAGAAAAACATCAATGCAGGAAAACATTACCTTTAAAATATTGTTTCAATGAATAATCACAGCCGTGAGTTACAAAAGACGATGGAATCAAAAACATGATTTCTAAAATAAGAGGGTTACAACAATTAAATGATAAAAAAACAACCCAGAATATTCCAGAGTAGAGAGAGTTTTATTGTTGTCTCTTTTTTAAACTTGGTGAATAGAAAGCTCAGGAGACGCACAGAGATGCAGCTACCTGTCCTTCTGCTGCCCACAATGAAAGACCTACACAATAAAAGCATTTGTCTCATGGTACAACTTGCTTTAGAGAAGCCAGTAGTTCTTGTTACTGTACTTACTAAAGCATACATTGATTGCTCTGTGTAGCTACTGTGATATTCTCTGCTTTACCCAGGTAATTGTAATTGGTTTACTATGTTAAACGATACATTTGTTCGTCCTGCAGCGTTTTATCTTAACGGGTTTTCCGACCTGCCTCATGCGAAGACTCTTCATTCTGCTAAATACATGATTGTGTTCAGCCTGGCTTTAACAGATCTGTGTGGCAGCACTGCTCTCATCCCTAAAGTCCTGGACACGTTCTTGTTTGACAGGAGATACATTGTCTATGAGGCTTGTTTGAGTTACATGTTCTTTGTGTGGATATTTGCCTTCGTACAGTCGTGGACACTCGTAACTATGTCTTTTGACAGGTTTGTAGCCATTTGCTTTCCTCTGAGGTACCACAGTATTGTGACCAAACCAGTTGTGGCTCTGATTCTTTTCTTTGTGTGGTTTTGTTCATCGGGTTTCTTAATAATTGCTGTTGGGCTCATCAATCGTCTCTCTTTCTGTAGGTCTTTAGTGGTACAAAGCTTTTTCTGTGAACACGGACCAGTGTATAGGTTGGCCTGTAATGACACATCTATAAATTATAACATTGGAAATTTCGTTATTGCTGTAATCATGTGTATTCCTTTAGTATTGATGACAAGATGACTTGAACCACCTTGTCCAATGATCTAAATGTACAGTACAGTAACTGCTGTGGTGATAAATTAAACGGTCAAAATTGCATAAATGTTCAAATGTTTAAAATAAAATCTCTACAGTTACAGTACAGTATTACTTTAAAGTTCTAAGGGTTTGTCACTAACTGTGTGAAACAAAATGATTTGAAATGTGGCTCAGTGCAGCAGCTTCCATCAACGAAGTTATAGAAACAGTCACAATATGAATGAGACTGACTATGTTTGGTTTCACGAAACACGGGTGAACAGATAAACTAAACATAAATTCCAAAATAGGAGGGTTACAACAATGAAATTAATTAAAAAAACAACCCAGAATATTCTAGTGTAAAGAGAGTTTACAGGGACAGCCTTTAACACCAGCCGTTAACAAAGAGCTTTGGATCCCATACTCCTGGAGCTCAAATACCCTCTCCTGTCCCTCTTTTTTTGCAGAGAAACAACTACCAAGGTTGGTTCCACGGCTCCAAATGGCCGTGTTGACAATCAAGTTGGAGAACATGGTCCACTCAGACTCATGTCTCCAACATCTCTCTAGATTTGGTCAAACCTCTACTGGAAGTGTTAGTTCCCTCTGACAGAGGGTTCGAAGAGACATTTTCAACAGACCCTCGCAGTATGTGTGGGCCTGCCAACTCTTTCCAGCCTCCAGGTGGTGATCAGTTGACAGCTTAGCCCCTCTCTTCATCCGAGTGTCTAAAACATATACAGTAGCCATAGGTCAGATGACATGACCACAACATCTTGACCTCAGGTATAGAATGTCCTGGTGCCATGTGCACTGATGCACACCCTTATGTTTGAACATGGTGTTTGTTATGGCCAAACTGTGCTTAGCACAGAAGTCCAATGTCACAACACCACTCGGGTTCAGATCAAGTTGGCCGTTCCTCCCAATCCCGCCTTAGGAGGTGTCACTGTCAATGCCCACATGGGCAGTGAAAACCTCCAACGAAACGATGCAGACCTGACTTACAGCGCTTTTCAACACATCCCCTTGAGACGTGGGTAGAAGGCTGTGTACTCCACACTGCCATTCTTCCCATAGGCACAAACAAGAGCGAGTGACCTATCCACGACCCAGAGGCGCAGGGAAACAATGTTCTTGTTTACCAGGAAAAATGCATGGCAGCTAAGCTGGGGAGCTATTAGCAAGTCGACACCAGCCCGCCGCTTCCCACTGCAGGCAACTCCAGAGTGGAAGTGAGTCTGGCCCCTCTTAAGGAATTGGGTTCCAGAGCTCAGGCTGTGCGTGGAGGTGACCCTAAATATTTCTCGCCGATACTGCTCAACCTCCCGCACAAGGTCAGGCTCCACCCCTTCAGTGACAGGACATTCCATATTCCAATGTCCAGATTTGTTGTCCAAAGATTGGGTCCCTGAGCTCCTGCTTCTGACTGCTGCCCAATCTTCCATGCACTGGCCCCCTACGGCTCCTCCTGCGATTGGTGGGTCACATGAGGATGGTCCCATGTTGTTCCTTCTGGCCCGGTCCCATGGGAACGTGCCCACATGCAAGCCTCAACCCCCGGCCCAGCTCCAGGTTGGGGCCCTGGCTGCACCATACCTGGCGATGTCTCAGTCTGTAATATTTCATCAATCGTAGGTGGGTTTGTGAACAACATCATCAACAGCAGGAAAACATTACTTTTAAAAAATACTCTCAAACAATCAAAGGCTTGGCTTACAAAAAAGATTAAATAGAAATAGATTAGAATAGATTAAATAAATTAGAATAATTGAAAAAACATTTTTTTCAAAATAAGAGTTTTACAATGTGATCAAATTAGAAAAAAACAAGTAGGATATTGTAGAGTAAGGAGAGTTTTATTGTTGTCTCCACGGAGTTCAGGCTTGATGAATAGAAACCTCAAGAGACGCACAGACATGCAGCTACCTGCTCTTCTGCTGCTCCACATTGAAAGACCTACACAATAAAAGCATTTGTCCCACGGCACAACAAGAGACGCCAGTAGTTCATGTTACTGAGCCACGTTTGGTAACGTCTGTTTTTATTAAACAACCATTTATTGCTCTGTAGAGCTACTGTGCTCTGCTAATATCCAGGTATTTGTAATTGGTCTAGAGTAGAAAGCTGCTACTATGTTAAATGACACATTTGTTCGTCCTGCAATGTTTTATCTTTACGGGTTTTCTGACCTGCCTCATGCTACATATTTCTATGTGTTCCTGTGCTTTGTCTACATCATGACTGTTGTTGGGAACGGTTTTCTGATGTCTGTGATTTACCTGGTGAAGACTCTTCATTCTGCTAAATACATGATTGTGTTCAGCCTGGCTTTAACAGATCTGTGTGGCAGCACTGCTCTCATCCCTAAAGTCCTGGACACGTTCTTGTTTGACAGGAGGTACATTGTCTATGAGGCGTGTTTGAGTTACATGTTCTTTGTTTGGATATTTGCCTTCGTACAGTCGTGGACACTTGTCACTATGTCTTTTGACAGGTTCGTAGCCATTTGCTTTCCTCTGAGGTACCACAGTATTGTGACTAAATCAGTTGTGGCTGTAATTCTTTTCTTTGTGTGGTTTTGTTCATCGGCTCTCTTAATGATTGCTGTTGGGCTCATCAATCGTCTCTCTTTCTGTAGGTCTTTAGTGGTACAAAGCTTTTTCTGTGACCACGGACCAGTGTATAGGTTGGCCTGTAATGACACATCTGTAAATTACATAATTGCAATTTTTGTTTTAGTTGTAATCATGTGTATTCCTGTAGTACTGATTGCTTTAACATACATCTGTGTTGCTGTCGCTCTGAGCAGGATTACATCAGGAGCAGAACGGGTCAAAGCTCTGAAAACTTGTACATCTCATATTATTCTTGTTACTATATTTTTCCTACCTCTCCTGGTCACTAACATAGCAGCACTGGCCACCTACATCCACCCTAACATCAGGATAATCAACTCCACATTTACACACACTGTACCAGCTCTGCTGAATCCCATCATCTACTCTTTAAAGACTGAAGAAGTGATGACATCTGTCAGGAGGCTCTTTAAAAACAAAAGGCTTACAATTAAGAGGTTATCGAGAAGATGAGCTCATGATAAAAATTTTAAAACTATCTGTTAGTTAACATAGTATTTTGTCAGGACGTCAGTGGTTGTTATGTGTTGTCTTAATATTGTGTGTTATACTGATAGTCTAGCATATACTTTGCATAAATGTTCACATTATTTTAGAAATGTTGAACTCTATCAGGAAGGTTTGTAAGCATACTGTAAGGTGACTTTAACCATAACCATGTGTAATGATCTGAATGTACAGTAACTGTTGTGTTGATAAATTAAAGTGTTAAAATTACATTATGTGCAAATCTTTAATATAAAACCTCTAGAATTACAGTATTACTTTTAAATTCTAAGGGTTTGTCACTGACTGTGTGAAATAGATTGACCTGAAATTTGGCTCAGTGCAGCAGCTGTCATCAAGGAAGTTATTGTAATGGTCACATTATGAATGTGACTGAATATGTTCGGTTTTATTTGAGTGTCTTGACAGTCAAGGAGTAGGAACTAAAAGCACAGAGGCAGATCACACTTAATGTAGAGCTAATATTAGTGTTAATGTTGTTAGTATTAGTGTTGTTAATGTTAGTGTTAGTGTTAATGCTCACTGGGTTGTCAGACATTTGGAGGTTGGGAAACAAGTAGCCAGTGCAAAAGAATACAGGCAGGGATAAAATAAGATAAGCAATATAGTCCTTTATTAATGCCACAATGGGGAAATTTTTATGTTGCAGCAGCAGTACAAAACAAGAGCAGGATCAAAATTGTGAACAATTTAAGTAAAATAAAAAATGTATCATATATAAAATAAAAAATGTATCATATATATGTACTGTACACATGCATACTGAGGTGATGGGTAATTCCACCATGGATTGACTGGATATTGCACAGGGTAAAAGTTTTCCCAAACATTTGGATGGTGACTACAGTAAAAGGTGACAATTGTAGCAACAATTAAAATTATAAGTAATTTACTGGAAGCAGCTTAGGTTGTAAAGTCTTACAGCAGCAGGTAGAAACGACTTACGGTGTCGCTTCTTCAGACACTTAGGAGGTATCAGTCGGTCAATGAAGGAGCCGCATAGTAATGACACCGTTTCATACAGTGGGTGGGCATCGTTCTCCATCATGAATGATAGCTTAGCTACCATCCTCCTTTCTCCCTCCTCCTGCACTGAATCAAGAGGCAGCCCTAGAACAGAGCTGGCCTTCCTGACCAGCTTCTCCAGTCGCCTCCTGTCTGCTGCTGAGATGCTGCTGCACCAGCAGACCACTCCATTAAAAGGTGGCTGATGCCACCACAGAGTCATAGAAGGTCTTTAAGAGGATCAGGCAAAAGATAGTCAGGTACAGGCAGAGATCGAGAAGGAGTCCAAGTTAATCAGGCAAGGCAGGGTCAAAAACAAAATCAAGGTGATTTTCACAAGCAAGACTTACAAGATAAGAATGCTGGAGATGGAGTGGTGCTTAAATACATGGCTGATTAGTAATTACAAACAGCTGGAGAAACCACATGACTGAACGTGAAGCTAAACAGACCTAGAGCAAAACAGGAAGTGAACCGGAAGTGCCAGAATAAAACAGGTACTAAACAAGGACATGACTAAGGAGAAGAATCTGTGACATGGGTTAACAGATAAACAAAAAGAAAACATGTTAAGATGCTTAGTGCTTTGCCTTTGTCCCATGGGATCCCATGGGAATAGGCCCGGCCACCAGGTGCTCGCTTGCGAGCCTCAACCCCGGGCCTGGCTCCAGGGTGGGGCCCTGGCGATGTCTCTGTCCTTGATATTTCATCAATCGTAGGTAAGTTTGTGTACAACATCAATGGGGGATAACATGACTTTTACAAAGTACTCTCAATGAATATTCAGAGGCTTGACTTACAAAAGAAAAGTGTTGGAATCGTTTGAAACAAAAGAGTTTTGAAATAGGATGTTTAAAATGTGATGGTATTAATAAAAAGATGTAGAATATTGTAACGTAAAGACAGTTTTATGTTGTCTCTGCAGAGTATAGGCTTGATGAATAGAAAGCTCAAGAGACACACAGAGACGCAGCTACCTGCTCTTCTGCTGCCCACAATGAAAGACCTACACAATAAAAGCATTTGTCTCATGGTGCAACTTACTTTAGAGAAACCAGCAGTTTATATTACTGAGGCTCGTTTGGTAACGTCTGTTTTCACTAAAGCATCCATCGATTGCTCTGTGTAGCTACTGTGATGTAATATCCAGGTATTTGTAATTGGTCTAAAGTAGAAAGCTGTTACTATGTTAAATGACACGTTTGTTCGTCCTGCAAGGTTTTATCTTAACGGGTTTTCCGACCTGCCTCATGCTACATATTTCTACGTGTTCCTGTGCTTCGTCTAATCATGACTGTTGTTGGGAACGGTTTTCTGATGTCTGTGATTTACCTGGTGAAGACTCTTCATTCTGCTAAATACATGATTGTGTTCAGCCTGGCTTTAACAGATCTGTGTGGCAGCACTGCTCTCATCCCTAAAGTCCTGGACACGTTCTTGTTTGACAGGAGATACATTGTCTATGAGGCTTGTTTGAGTTACATGTTCTTTGTGTGGATATTTGCCTTCGTACAGTCGTGGACACTCGTCACTATGTCTTTTGACAGGTTCGTAGCCATTTGCTGTCCTCTGAGGTACCACAGTATTGTGACTAAAGCAGTTGTGGCTCTAATTCTTTTCTTTGTGTGGTTTTGTTCATCGGCTCTCTTAATGATTGCTGTTGGGCTCATCAATCGTCTCTCTTTCTGTAGGTCTTTAGTGGTATCAAGCTTTTTCTGTGATCATGGACCAGTGTATAGGTTGGCCTGTAATGACACATCTATAAATTATAACATTGGAAATTTCGTTATTGCTGTAATTATGTGTATTCCTGTAGTATTGATTGCTTTAACATATGTCTGTGTTGCTGTTGCTCTGAGCAGGATTACATCAGGAGAAGAACGACTCAAGGCACTGAAAACATGTACGTCTCACATTATTCTTGTTGCTATATTTTTCCTTCCACTCCTGGCCACTAACATAGCAGTGCTGGTCACTTACATCCACCCTAATGCCAGGATTATCAACTCCACTTTGACACACACTGTACCAGCTCTGCTTAACCCTATCATCTACTCTTTAAAGACTGAAGAGGTAATAAAGTCTGTCAGGAGGTTTTTTAAAAACAATAGGCTGAAAATTATGAAGTTATCAAAATGAGCTCATGAAGAAAAATGCGCAGAGGAGGCTTGTTTGGATCAAGAACTTCAAAGATTGTTCACAGATGAGTGGAAAAACTGTGATTTTCCTTTCAGTTTTTGTACAGTATATGTAGACAAGATTAATGCATCTTGAGAGGAGGATGGGGGGTTGGGGTTCTGCTGGCACATCTGGTTTCTGAGTAATTGGACTAAAGTCCAAAAGATGGAGTGATGTGAAGCCACCTCATGTAATCTTTTATCTAGATAACATGTTACTTTGTTCAAATGTATTGAGTTCAGTCAGACTTTCATTGTAGCTAAGTGTTTAAAAAGTGCCTTTACAGCATGTACAAATTTTTCTTATACTGGTTTTACAGAAATTGCTAACGTCATATTATTTAAAAGACATTTTTCGCATCCGCTTCGGATGTTATCAGCCATAACGAATGGGCTGATCAGAACTTATCAGCGGATTCGTACGGGCCAGTAAGTGCCTGCTGTGCCTCCTCGCGAACAGCTAACAGCTAGCTAAGTTGCTATGTTCAGCAGCTTTAGAGGTTATTGTGGTTAGGGTTAGGGCTGGATAGTTACAGTTAGCTAACACAATACCGCTAGCTACTTGCTACTGTAAGTTATGCTCGCTAATAAATCAAAATCAGAAACTTCGATCCTCCCGTCTGAACAACAACCGCTCAACAGCGCCCCTACTGACTCTGCTGGTGATCAACCTTACGGATCACTGACAGCGATCTATTGCACCTATTCACTGCTGCCAGCAGGTAGGTGGGCACCTACCGCCTCATACGTATGGGCTGATAACCACTGATAATGACCATTGAATGGTATGATAACGTCCGAAGCCGCTGTTTTTCTAATGCTTTCAAATTTTTTCTAGAATTTTAATGCTGTTCTTAGAAATGGTTTTATTTTTCCTAATCCCAGATCATAACTGAGGATTTAGAAATGTACAAAAACAGTCTTTGGAAATAAATGTCTTAATTCAATAAAATATTATTGAAACAAGTTTAACCATTACTTTTGTTGGTCTGAAACCCAGCAAACACTTTCTCTTTTACATTTACTGTAGTCAAATACACAAAGTACCAGTGTTACATTTTAGAATTTTCAGTATACTGTAGATTTCAGGCTGGACAAATGTTTTAGATAGACAATAGGGTTTAATCTCACTCAATGAATGAAGACACCCATAGAGACAGAGCTTCCCCGCAGTGAATGAGACTCTTTATAAATGAAAGCTCTCTCTCATCTACTCACTTTAGAGAACTGAATACTTTCTCAGTCCTGAGGTGAGTTTGGTAACATTCCTACTGTATCTCCAAACATGTTATGCATTGTTCTTGATGTCTTGCACATTTAGGGAAGCAGGTGTTTGTAATGGGTCCGAAAGAGAAATCTGCCACAGTGATCAACGCCACGTTTGTCCGTCCTGCAGTCTTTTATCTTAGTGGATTGTCCAGCATCTCTAATGCAAACTATTTCTATGTTTTTCTGTGCTTCATTTACATCTTGACTGTCCTCGGGAACTGTTTTTTAATATTAGTAATTTACCTAGAGAAGACTCTTCACACTCCTAAATACATGATTGTGTTCAGCCTGGCTTTAACAGATCTGTGTGGCAGCACTGTTCTCATCCCTAAAGTCCTGGACACATTCTTGTTTGACAGGAGATACATTGTCTATGAGGCTTGTTTGAGTTACATGTTCTTTGTGTGGTTCTTTGCCTTCGTACAGTCGTGGACACTTGTCACTATGGCCTATGACAGGTTTGTAGCCATTTGCTTTCCTTTGAGGTACCACAGTATTGTGACTAAACCAGCTGTTATTTTGATGCTGTTTGGTGTTTGGGTTTTTTCACTGAGTCTTTTAGCAACTGTTGTTGGTCTCATTGATCGTCTCTCCTTCTGTGGGTCTTTGGTGATACAAAGCTATTTCTGTGACCATGGACCAGTGTATAAGCTGGCCTGTAATGATATAACTATAAATTTCATCTTTGCAAAGGTTGTCATTACTGTAATCGTGTTCACCCCTCCATTTTTAATAGCACTGACCTACGTGTGCATTGCTGTCGCTCTGAGCAGAATTGCATCAGGAGTGGAACGACTTAAAGCTCTAAAAACTTGTACGTCTCATATCATTCTTGTTGCTATATTCTTTCTACCACTCATGGCCACTAATATAGCTGCACAGACACCCTATCTTCACCCTAATACCAGGATCATCAACTCCACTTTGACACACAGTGTACCAGCTCTGCTCAACCCCATCATCTACTCTTTAAAGACTGAAGAAATGATGGCGTCTGTCAGGAGGCTCTTTAAAACCAATAAGCTGAGAATTGTGAAGTTATCCAGAAGATGAGCTCATGATGTCACATTAAACAGAAGCTTGTTTGGACCAAGAAACACAAGATTTGACACAGATCAATGAAAAAGCTATATAGTGAATGTAGAGAAGATTGATGGATCTCTCCTGAAGGACAGGGTGTGATGTTGTTGGAACCTGACCAGCATTGCTGACACATCTGGTTTCTACTTAGTGGGACTAAGTTTAATTCCATCAACAGCCCAGTGACCCTAAACACACCTCTACAGTAGGTTACGTCAGAGTGATTTGTCCAAAAGAGAGAATGATTTGAAACCACCTAACGCCTTAGTAGTCTGTATTGTAGATAATATTTTACTTATTATTTTTTTGTTTAAATGTACTGTATTGACTTCAGTCAGACCTTCATTGTAGCTATAATAAATAATTAATTTTGGCTAAATGAAGAATTTGTGTCTTTTTAACTGCTGCTGCTGCTTTGGTCCAAAATAAAAGGATGCTAAACGATTTAGAAACAATGTTATTTTTTACAAATGAGCAAGCTACTTGTGGATGGAACCCACCCAAAATGGCTAACAGAAGGCTGAACAGTCCTTAACCTGAATGACCCCCAGAAGGGAGCATCCAACTACCGCTCAATAACCTGCTTCTACACAACATGGAATCTCCTGACAGGCATCATACTGTAGTAGCTACTGTAAGATGACCAGGCCATAACGAAGTGGCTAGCATAGTGTACAGGAACATCTTTCCTGAGTACAGGCTGGAACTCCCAAAGTCCAAAACGGACACACCTCCAAAAGTGGTTGAAAATGACAGAGCTAAGCTCCTGTGGGACTTGCACATACATACTGACAAACTGGTAATGGCCAACCAACCTGACATACAGTAGTAGAGGTGGACAACATTGACATCAGGACAAGAACAAATATATTTGCCTTAACACCAAATTACTAACATTATATTAGTTAAAATATTATTTTCTGATACATTTTAATAGAGTATATATATATCATATATTAATAGTACAGTAGAGTTTCTGATGCCTGAGCAATAAGATCTATCTCGATGAAATTAGGACACCCATAGAGACACAGCTGCCCCACAGTAAATGAGACTCTTTATAAATGACAGCTCCCTCTCTCGTTCCTACTCACTTCTGAGAGCTGAACACTTCCTCAGTCCTGAGGTGAGTTTGGTAACATTTCTCCTATATCTCTCAAACATGTTATAGATTGTACTTGATGTGTTGTACTTACACATTTAGGGAAGCAGGTGTTTGTAATGGGTCCGAAAGAGAAATCTGCCACCATGCTCAACACCACGTTTGTCCGTCCTGCAGCCTTTTATCTTAGTGGATTGTCCAACATCTCTAATGCAAACTATTTCTATGTTTTTCTGTGCTTCATTTACATCTTGACTGTCCTCGGGAACTGTTTTTTAATATTTGTAATTTACCTGGTGAAGACTCTTCACACTCCTAAATACATGATCGTGTTCAGCCTGGCTTTAACAGATCTGTGTGGCAGCACTGCTCTCATCCCTAAAGTCCTGGACACGTTCTTGTTTGACAGGAGATACATTGTCTATGAGGCTTGTTTGAGTTACTTGTTCTTTGTGTGGTTCTTTGCCTTTGTACAGTCGTGGACACTTGTCACTATGGCCTATGACAGGTTTGTAGCCATTTGCTTTCCTCTGAGGTACCACAGTATTGTGACTAAACCAGCTGTTGCTTTGCTTCTCCTCTTTGTGTGGGTTTTTTCACTGAGTCTTTTAGCGACTGTTGTTGGATTCCTTGACCGTCTCTCCTTCTGTCGGTCCTTAGTGGTAACAAGCTTTTTCTGTGACCATGGACCAGTATATCATCTGGCCTGTAATGACACAACTGTAAATTCTATCTTAGCAAAAGTCGTCATAACTGTAATCATGTTTATCCCTCCATTGTTAATAGCACTGACCTACATGTGTATTGCTGTCGCACTTAGCAGGATCGCGTCAGGAGTGGAACGACTCAGAGCTCTCAAAACTTGTACTTCTCACCTGATTCTTGTTGCTATATTCTTTCTACCTCTCCTGGCCACTAACATAGCTGCACTGACATCCTACATCCACCCTAACACAAGGATCATCAACTCTACTTTGACACACACTGTACCAGCTCTGCTAAACCCCATCATCTACTCTTTAAAGACTGAAGAAGTGATGAAGTCTGTCAAGAGGCTCTTTAGAAACAATAAGTTAAGAAATGTGAACTTATCCAGAAGATGAGCTTACAAAGACATATTAAATTTGCAAGAGAGGCTTGTTTGGACCAAGAAACTCAAAGATTGGACACAGATCAGTGAAAAAACTGTAATATGTCATTCAGTCTCAGCTTTGTACAATAGATGTAGAGAAAGTTTGATGGATCTTTCCTGAAGAGCAGGCTGTATTCTAGTGCTACTTAACCAGCATGGTTGACACATCTGGTTTCCACTAAACTTTCATTTCTTTCAACAGCACACTGATCCTAAACACAGCTATCCAGTAGGTTAGATCAGAGCAATTTGTCCGAAAGAGTGAGTGATTTGAAGCCACCTCACACTGTAGTAGTCTATAATTCGTTACCCAGATAATAATTTACCTATATTTTGTTAAAATGTATTGGCTTCAGCCCAGCTTTCATTGTAGCGTTAATATATGCTTAAAAACTGCCTATAAAGCGTATACAAATATGTTTTTCTTAACACTGCTTTTATTAAATGTACTAACATATCATTTAAAACACATTTTCCAAAATCATTTTAATGTAATATTTTTATATTATTATATAATGATAATGTATTTTCTAATGGCTGAAGAATATGGTTAAAACTCACTCAATAAATGAAGACACCCACAGAGACACAGCTGCCCCACAGTGAATCAGACTCTTTATAAATGACAGCCCTGTCTCATTTCTACTCACTTCAGAGAGCTGAACACTTCCTCAGTCCTGAGGTGAGTTTGGTAAAATTCCTACTGTATCTCTCAACCACATTATGCATTGTTCTTGATGTCTTGTACTTTTGTACTTGCACATTTAGGGAAGCAGGTGTTTATAATGGGTCCAAAAGAGAAATCAGCCACAGTGATCAACGCCACGTTTGTCCGTCCTGCAGCCTTTTATCTTAGTGGATTGTCCAACATCTCTAATGCAAACTATTTCTATGTTTTTCTGTGCTTTATTTACATCTTGACTGTCCTCGGGAACTGTTTTTTAATATTAGTAATTTACCTGGAGAAGACTCTTCACACTCCTAAATACATGATTGTGTTCAGCCTGGCTTTAACAGATCTGTGTGGCAGCACTGCTCTCATCCCTAAAGTCCTGGACACATTCTTGTTTGACAGGAGGTACATTGTCTATGAGGCTTGTTTGAGTTACTTGTTCTTTGTGTGGTTCTTTGCATTTATACAGTCATGGACACTTGTCACTATGGCCTATGACAGGTTTGTAGCCATTTGCTTTCCGTTAAGGTACCACAGTATTGTGACTAAACCAGCTGTTGCTTTGCTTCTCCTCTGTGTTTGGGTTTTTTCACTGAGTCTCTTAGCGGCTGCTGTTTGTTTCCTTGATCGTCTGTCCTTCTGTGGGTCCATAGTGGTAGCGAGCTATTTTTGTGACCATGGACCAGTTTATCATCTGGCCTGTAATGACACAACTATAAACGCCATCTTTGCAAAAATTGTCATAACCGTAATCATGTTCGTCCCTCCATTGTTAATAGCACTTACCTACATGTGCATTGCTGTCGCTCTGAGTAGGATCGTGTCAGGAGTGGAACGACTCAAAGCTCTGAAAACTTGTACTTCTCACCTGATACTTGTTGCTATATTTTTCCTACCTCTTTTGGCCACAAACATAGCTGCACTGACATCCTACCTTCACCCCAACACCAGGATCATCAACTCCACTTTGACACACACTGTACCAGCTCTGCTCAACCCCATCATCTACTCTTTAAAGACTGAAGAAGTGATGAAGTCTATTAAGAAACTGAACAAATACAATCGGTTTAGGAATGTAATCTCAGTTCTATCTCACAAATGAGTTCTTATGACTCCTGCAGGTAAAATGTGTGTGTGTATATTTGAGTTACTGTACTTGTTAAGTGCTACAGTATTACTTTTTACTTGTGTAGTCACTCTGTTATGCTGGTACAGTTGACATTTATTCATTCACATTGTAAATTCAGTTAGATTTAGAGAAAATCCATTTGTCTATGCTGTTTATTTTTAAATGTCCACCCATAAAGATGAATGTAGTAAATTCAAAAATAAATGTTACACACATCTGCATAATTTTTTTCCAACTTTCATTCATAAGTAATTCATAGTGTGTATATTGTGCCCGTGCTTTAGGCATATTGCAGTGGTGTGCATTGTTTTAGAGATGTCAGCTCCTGATCTGAATCCCGACACTACAATGCTAAATGTGTGTGGTTCTGTTCCACTAGCACCATAGCACTAACTCACAACAAAAATAATCTCTAGGCACTTTACAGTGTTAGTGGCAAGACAAATATACTGTACAACAGTTCTATAGAAAACACAAGCTGTCATGATCTGTGTTTTCGTTTCTAGTTGTTTCCTGTAGTCACGCCATGTCCTGTTTTATTTTGTAAACTTCCTGTTTCAGTCAGTCGTTTCTCTAACCGGTTCTCAGTATCCACACCTGTCCGTAATTAGCAATCACTCATTAGTATATAACCTCCAGCTCTCACAGACTCAAGCCGCCAGATTGTCGTTTTTTCATCAGTGTCGCGTGTTTCTTCAGCGTTCGTGTTTCTTGAAAGTTCCGAGTTTCGTTCGTGTTTTTTGTGTCTCCGAGTTCCCCGTGTTTCGTGTTCCTGTTTTGCCTCATGTATCCTGCCTGACCCTGGACTGCTACTGACCGTGAGTTTGTCTCATCCCTGCCTGTACTTTTGCTGAGCCTCCTTGTGTACGAACCCTGCCTGGACATTGGACTCGAGATTGCCTGCTCCCCTTGTTACCGCTTACCGAACTCTTCCGTGTATGACCTGGATTGCCTGACCCTGCTTTACCTAATAAACCCGTGCTTAACCATAATCCTGCCTCCGTGCTGTGCATGTGGGTCCGCCGCCTGCCCCAAGCCTGACAGAACAATCTGGCCACACTTGGACCCAGCCAGCACTTAGCCTCCGGTCAGGTCAGTGACTGTTGTTTTTTTCCCTTGTTTTCGTACGGCGAATATTCTTCTCCCGAGGGAGCATGGAATTCACCTGCGCCGAGCTACCCAGCGACCTACGTGATTATTTCAAGATCCTCGCGGAGGATTACCGACGGGCGATTAACCCGGAGAACCAGCGTAGCGCCGTTGAGGTGGCGATATTGACGCTGGAGGACGATGACAGCGCGTTAGAGCGCCCCAGCGTTCGTCGCCTCTATGAGCGGCTGTGCGCGAGGCACGAGGAGTTAAGCGACGCGCTCCGCACCACGCCAGCGCCGGTCGCACCGCCGATGGTTTCGGTTTCCTCCTCCCCGCCCCGTCGGACCGTCGTGTCTGCACCAACCTGCCCAGCTCCATGGTTGTTCCGCTGGGAGGATTTCCTGCACTCACGCGGTCCCCCGTCTCCAGTTCAGTCGTGTTTTGCCCAGTCTCCAGCTCAGTCGTGTTTTGCCCAGTCTCCAGCTCAGTCGTGTTTTGCCCAGTCTCCAGCTCAGTCGTGTTTTGCCCAGTCTCCAGCTCAGTCGTGTTTTGCCCAGTCTCCAGCTCAGTCGTGTTTTGCCCAGTCTCCAGCTCAGTCGTGTTTTGCCCAGTCTCCAGCTCAGTCGTGTTTTGCCCAGTCCTCAGCTCAGTCGTGTTTTGCCCAGTCCTCAGCTCAGTCGTGTTTTGCCCAGTCCTCAGCTCAGTCGTGTGTTGCCCAGTCCCCAGCTCAGTCGTGTGTTGCCCAGTCCCCAGCTCAGCCGTGTGTTGCCCAGTCTCCAGCTCAGTCGTGTGTTGCCCAGTCCCCAGTTCAGCCGTGTGTTGCCCAGTCCCCAGTTCAGCCGTGTGTTGCCCAGTCCCCAGTTCAGCCGTGTGTTGCCCAGTCCCCAGTTCAGCCGTGTGTTGCCCAGTCCCCAGTTCAGCCGTGTGTTGCCCAGTCCCCAGTTCAGCCGTGTGTTGCCCAGTCCCCAGTTCAGCCGAGCCCTGTTCAGTCTCCAGTCCAGCCGAGCCCTGTTCAGTCTCCAGTCCAGCCGAGCCCTGTTCAGTCTCCAGTCCAGCCGAGCCCTGTTCAGTCTCCAGTCCAGCCGAGCCCTGTTCAGTCTCCAGTCCAGCCGAGCCCTGTTTAGTCTCCAGTTCAGCCGAGCCCTGTTCAGTCCCCAGTTCAGCCGAGCCCTGTTCAGTCCCCAGTTCAGCCGAGCCCTGTTCAGTCCCCCGTTCAGTCGAGCCCTGTTCAGTCCCCCGTTCAGTCGAGCCCTGTTCAGTCCCCCGTTCAGTCGAGCCCTGTTCAGGTTCCCGTTCAGTCGAGTCCAGTTCCGGTCTCAGCCCAGTCGAGCCCAGCCCAGGTTTCAGCCCAGTCGAGCCCAGCCCAGGTCTCAGTCCAGTCGAGCCCAGTTCAGTCGAGCCCCGCTCCAGTCGAGTCCAGTCCAGGTTTCAGTCCAGTCGAGCCCAGTCCAGGTTTCAGTCCAGTCGAGCCCAGTCCAGGTTTCAGTCCAGTCCAGTCGAGCCCAGCCCAGTCGAGCCCAGTCCAGGTCCCAGTTCAGTCGAGTCACGCTCTGGTCCAGCCGAGTCTAGCCCATGTTCCAGTCCAGTCGAGTCACGCCCCAGTCCGGTCCAGTCACGCTCAGTCCTTGTCCCAGTCAGAGGGCACCGTCCGTCTGACAACTGTTAGTTCCACCCAATCAGGCCCGACGTCTCCCCCGTCGAGCTCGGCAGCTGTAAGCTGTCATGCCAGCTCCGGAGGGGACGCCGTTCCAGTTCCTGTCGATCCGTTAGGGGTCGTTCTTGTTCCTGTCGGCCATGTTGCGGCCGTTCCTGTCGGCCATGTTGCGGCCGTTCCTGTCGGCCATGTTGTGGCCGTTCCTGTCGGCCATGTTGCGGCCGTTCCTGTCGGCCATGTTGCGGCCGTTCCTGTCGGCCATGTTGCGGCCGTTCCTGTCGGCCATGTTGTGGCCGTTCCTGTCGGCCATGTTGAGGCCGTTCCTGTCGGCCATGTTGAGGCCGTTCCTGTCGGCCATGTTGAGGCCGTTCCTGTCGGCCATGTTGCGGCCGTCCCCGTTCCTGTCTCTGTCGGCCAAGTAGATGCCGTTCCTGTCGGCCATGTTGCGGCCGTCCCCGTTCCTGTCTCTGTCGGCCAAGTAGATGCCGTTCCTGTTCCTGTCGGCCAAGTAGATGCCGTTCCTGTTCCTGTCGGCCAATTAGATGCCGTTCCTGTCCCTGTCGGCCAATTAGATGCCGTTCCTGTCCCTGTCGGCCAATTAGATGCCGTTCCTGTCCCTGTCGGCCAATTAGATGCCGTTCCTGTCCCTGTCGGCCAAGTTGAGGTCGTTCCAGTTCCTGTCCCTGTCGGCCAAGTTGAGGTCGTTCCAGTTCCTGTCCCTGTCGGCCAAGTTGAGGTCGTTCCCGTCGGCCAAGTTGAGGGCGTTCCCGTCGGCCAAGTTGAGGTCGTTCCAGTTCCTGTCCCTGTCGGCCAAGTTGAGGGTGTTCCCGTCGGCCAAGTTGAGGGCGTTCCCGTCGGCCAAGTTGAGGGCGTTCCCGTCGGCCAAGTAGAGGGCGTTCCCGTCTCTGGTCCCGTTCCCGTCGGCCATGTTGAGGCCGCTCCAGTTCCCGTTCCCGTCGGCCATGTTGAGGCCGCTCCCGTTCCTGTCGGCCCTGTGGCGGTCGTTCCAGTCCTCGTTCCTGTCGGCCCGAGAGAGGTCGTTCCAGTCCCTGTCTCCCTCGGAGCCGCAGCGCCCACCGGCCTCCAGGAGGAGGCGGCGCCTGCTGCAGCTCCTGCGCACCTCCAGGAGGAGGCCGCGCCAGCTGCAGTTCCTGCGCACCTCCAGGAGGAGGCCGCGCCAGCTGCAGTTCCTGCGCACCTCCAGGAGGAGGCCGCGCCAGCTGCAGTTCCTGCGCACCTCCAGGAGGAGGCCGCGCCAGCTGCAGTTCCTGCGCACCTCCAGGAGGAGGTCGCGCCAGCTGCAGTTCCTGCGCACCTCCAGGAGGAGGTCGCGCCAGCTGCAGTTCCTGCGCACCTCCAGGAGGAGGTCGCGCCAGCTGCAGTTCCTGCGCACCTCCAGGAGGAGGTCGCGCCAGCTGCAGTTCCTGCGCACCTCCAGGAGGG